>NW_009601558.1:0-229 GCF_000690535.1 Cariama cristata | reverse complement strand
GGTGGCTCCCGCCCCTGCCCCCAGTACCCAGCCGCTGCTCTCCCCTTCCAAGAGCTGCTCGGCTGCAACGCGGAGCCTCTGCTTGCACAAGTCAAAAGCCTCCGGGAGGATCGGAAACAGCAGCTTTCCCTTCTGGAGAAGCGCGAGGGGTGTATGGTTTTGGAGGTTTACTCTTGGTACCTGCTGGAAAGGCTCCACGAGCAGCAGCGGCCGTGTGTGCCAGCACAAG
>NW_009601557.1:887-1308 GCF_000690535.1 Cariama cristata | reverse complement strand
AAACCCCGGTCCCCCAGGCACCCATCCCTTCCTCCAGCATCATAGCACCCATGGGTGCTCACCCGCAATGCCTCCAGCTCCCGCCGCGCCTGGCTCAGCTGCTTCTCCAGCTCCGCTATCTTGGCCATGGAGTCGTTTTCCGCATCCTGCAGCTTCTCCGTCAACTGCGGGGGAACGAGACGACGTCGCTCAGCTCCAGCCCTGTCCCTCCCTCGGGATTTGCGTCAGCAGCTCCTGCCCACGCACCCACGTCCCACCTGGTTGACGTTCTCCTGCAGCTCCTCCATGTGCTCCAACACAGCCGTCTTGGTCTCCGAGTCCTCCAGCATGGCTCCCACATCAAAGACGTTGTCCAGGTAGGCTTGGATCTGCACTTGTAACTTGTCACTCTCGGTGAGACGGAGGCTCTGTCATGGGACAG
>NW_009601557.1:0-856 GCF_000690535.1 Cariama cristata | reverse complement strand
ACCGTCACGTCTGGTGGTACCCACCATCAGGGCTCAGCACCGGGGTGGTGCAGGATCACCCACCTCCAGGTACTGGTCCAGCCCCAGGTGGGTGAACTCGTACTGCAGGAAGACGCGGAAGTTCATGTTCTCCACCGAGTGCACCACGATGTTGATGAACTGCATGCAGGCCACCTGCGGGACGGGCACAGGCTCAGCGTGGCCACTGGCATGGCACGGTGGCCTGGTACTCCTTGGGGACACGGTGTCCTGGGGACTGCACAGTGGCTCGGTGGCCCTTGGGGACACGGTGCCCCTGGGGAATGCATGGTGGTTTCACAGCCCTGGGGACGTGGGGACCTGGGGAAGGACCAGCAGCTCAAGCCCTTGGGTACGTGATGGTCTGGGGACAGCATGGGGCTCAGAAGCCCTTGGGGACACGATGGCTTGGGGACAGCACAACAGCTTGGCAGCCCTTGGGGATATGGCACCCCCAGGACAGCACGGTGGCTCGGCCACCCGTGGTGACACAGTGCCCTGGGGACAGCAGAGAACCAGCCCCACCAGCCGCTCACCATGAAGTCGATGTTGGTGTCTTCGTTTCGGAAATACTCCATCAGCTTCTCGAAGCGGTTCTTCTCCCCGCAGACCTGGGGTGGGAGCAGGGGGCTGAGGGACACGGCCAGGGTGGGCACCCAGGGAGAGTGGCAGGGCAGGAGGGGCACCCACTGGTGACACCATCCCAACCCTGATGGGTGCTGCCCAGCACCCAGTCCAGCTGGGACATGGCCCTGGGGACAGGCGCCGGCATGGGGACATCAAGCCCAACAGCTGGAACATCCCCAAGCGGGTCACGAGATGGGCATTTTCAGGATGG
>NW_009601556.1:8942-52268 GCF_000690535.1 Cariama cristata | reverse complement strand
GCCCCGGGCCGGGCCGGCCCTTCCCGCCTCGCTCCGGCGGTTGGCGGGCTCTGTCCTGCGGCCCTCAGCCCGGGGCGTGTGGCCTGGGGGCACTGAATTTGGAAAGCTCTGGTCTAAGTGCCGACATCAGATCCTAAGTAGGACTGTTGTTAGCGGGGTTACCAGAGCTGTCTGGAGCCGATGGCCTTGCCTGCGGTTGCTTTAACCGTGCTGAAGTGGAAGGCGTCAGACGCAGAGCCTTCGGCTGACAGACCGCTGGCAGCACCTCAAAGCCAACAGCCTCCCCGCCGGAGCGCTAGCCTGTGCCGCAGCTGCACCAGGTCTGGGTCAGACCAGACAGGGTAGCTCACCTGTTGCTGATAACACTTAACAGCAGGTTTCCAGGTGTAGTCCTGTTTCTGAACAGGCCTCTGGTGTTACCTCCCAACAACCAACAGGTGGGTTTCCTGAGCCAGAGATTGCGTTCAGGTGACCATAAGCACTAATGCTCTATCCTTGGCTGTTGCCTTTTTGAACCTATCTGTACTTCTGGGTTGTAAATCATCCTGTGCCATTGAGTCCCATCATTCATAGATGGAGAAAAGCATGCCAGGCTTGTCAGGAAGCGTAGTCTTGCTGCAGAAACCCTCTGTTGGTGATTATTTGCTGTATTGCCTGGCTGAAATCTCTGAAAAGATACTGAAGGAACTCATCAAGGCATGATTAAAAAGTGCCTGAGCAAAATAGCAGTAAGTACCAACAAACAGTTGGGAGGTGGTTTGGACAAGCAAGGAGTTTGCAGTGGGGTTTGTTATAAAACATGGGCCTATGGCATACTAGCAACACTGACTGTAGCAGGAGACGTTGATCTTGCTAGATATCTGTATGTGTCATAGAGCAATATTTTCAGAGAAGAAAAGATTGCTGAAGAACAGTCAAAGTCGGGCCTGATGAGGATGCACCAAAATGGCAACCTGCAATATTGTACAGATTATTGCTGGTCTTTGTTGGTCACTTCGCTGATCATCCCCCTGAGAAAAGTCTTGAGGTATTCTTAAAACTATTGAAGAAGGAGAAAAAAAAAAAAAAAACAAACAAAAAACAATGGGAGGAGGGAACCTAGTTTCTTAAAAATAGAGGAATGGTACAGGGTTCAGTGCCTCAGGGTACCTGTGAAACGAATACAGAGGCCATGAGGAAGATCTTTTTTGCCTCTGTTGTCCTACATGGCATGGTGGGCTATGGATCATTCTAAGATGTGCTGAATAATATTTTTGAAGAAATAAGCTTGGCAGGAAAATGTGGTGATTCGGGACAGTAATTGGCAGTAAGCAGCCTCCTATTGCCTTCCTGTTTGCC
Source organism: Cariama cristata (assembly GCF_000690535.1). NCBI lineage: Eukaryota > Metazoa > Chordata > Aves > Cariamiformes > Cariamidae > Cariama > Cariama cristata. The sequence goes on along the minus strand of NW_009601556.1, from coordinate 50,930 downwards.
CTCTGGGATGTATGAAGTTGTGATAGCCAGACTTCTGTTTTATCTCCTTGCCCTATGCTTTTACAGTCTGCAGCTCAGTGATGATGTCTATCTGAATGTGAGAATGATGTGCAAAGTACAGTTAGTGTCTTCCAGAGGAATGTGGAATGATTTGACCTGCATTATCGGTGTGGACAAGACAAAGGTGGTCATCTGCAGGAGGATAAAAGATAGCTGACATATATATATATGGCCGTTAAGAAGAAGGGAAATTTTTACAGGCAGAAAAATCAGACTTGTTAAGGTATATGTATTCTTGATTCTAGTATATGTGGAGGAGACTTCTAGAAGATTGACAAGTGTAGACAGCTGGCTTTTCAAAATAAATTCTTAGGACCAGTAGCTCTCAGCACTGTATCAGAAATGGGGATAAGCACAAAAGAGATCAGTGCAGAGGTGATGCATTGGTGTGATAACAAGGTGGAAGCTTCAGCTGTTTGGAAGGTGTCAGGTGAAAGGGCTACCTGCTAAGTACTGTGCTTTTTGACCTGCTGGAGGGTAGCGTGCCAAGAGCTAGGTATGGCAGAGTGCAGTTAGGTGACCTGACTGAATGAAAAGGTTTCATTCCAAACACTACCAGCTACTAGAAAGACAGCAGAGACTATAATGGCACAGCATTGTGTACATATTAGGGGCCCCTTCCTTCCCCAAATGAGAAAATCCTTTTACTCGCTGTATGTGAAAAATAAATGCAACTCGCCTTGCAGGGATTTTAAATTAACATCTGTAATGCAATGTGGCGTTGCAGTGATGAGCACCTGATAATCTTGTGTTATCCAAGCAGAGCTTGTGTGTTAAAGAACGCTTGAAACCACGTAGTGCTGGAGAAGAAGCAAGCAAGTTATTGGATCACTGTTTGGTATTAGGTGAACGGTCGGTCCTAGTCACTAAGCAAGACAGGCATCCAGTGAAAATATGGTAATTTATAATCATGTACCATAATGCATACATGCAAGAAATCAAATTAAATCAATTTTTAGGCAGTTATTTAAAACACATACCAAACTTTTGAATTTTTGTAATCATAACTGTTCTGTTCATATGTTTTTTTGAACACAGTATTTATACATAGTGCCTGAAAAGTATCAAGTGTTATGTGAGTAGAGAGTATTATTTCACATTTTTTATGGAAATTCCACACCCCTTGATTTCTCTTGCCTGATTCTGACTAAACAAATCTTCGTGGTATGCTTTGGTTTCTATGGCTTTTCCCTTCTTCTGTCTGTGGTAATATATTCTGTAAATGCGTAACTGTTTGACAGACGTGCTAATCCAGCAGATGGTGCTGCATGTCTGTGTATTTCAGCGGTTTTTTTGTTGTGATTTTTTTTTTTTTAACAACAGTAGTTATTGACTCCTCAGTTAAAAGGGAATATATAATTCCTATTCTTAAATATATATATACACAGAAAGGTTTTTTCTAAATTATATGTGTTATTTTAAAAGCTGTTAGAGAAACAAATTGTAACATGACAAATTATTTTCCTCTGTTAACATTCCTTTTGGATTGGATTTTCAAATCAGTGTAGACCATTGTGCCCATTTGTTCAAACTACATAAATGTAAAACCACTCTTTCTGGCCTTTAAAAGATTTATAGCTCCTCTTGTGCCTGTTATGAAAAAAAAAAATTCTTTTTTTGTTTGTTTATACCCAAGCTTCTTAAATGATTATCTGTGTGAAAATAAAATTTCAATTATGATTTGCTTTAGATAACAAAAGTATCACTTGTTATAAAATACAGTAAAATATTTTTTTCCTGACTGTACATCTAAGCCATCTACTGAAAAAAAGAGACTCATTTAAAGGTTTATTGGTTTATTTATAACTAACCCAATGTAGCCAGTTAGTGTCATTTAATCACTGCTTATAATAAATTTCCCATGTGAACCTTTTCGTCTGTAAGTTGCAGGGTGTTTGATAATGGGATGTAATGGGACACATTGTGTCTTTTCTTTCAGATGGGTGCACTAAGACTCCTAACACAATGGAAGAAGCAAAAATGGGAAGAGAGATTGAGGGGACCGCACAAGTGAGTATGAGATCAGAACATGCAGGAAGTCTGAAGGATGGAGAATCTGGCATAATAATGACTTATGTATTGACTAAAAATCTGATGTCTTTATTGAAACCTGCATCTCCTGACTTAGATAGGAGAAACACGGTTGCATAAAAAGGAAAATTGCTCGTAATCCAGCACTGATGTGTTTATCAGTTACATATAGTCTACTGCTAACCAGTGAATGATATAAATTGACACCAATTTTAATACATTGGTCTTAGGAAAAGAAAGACAAATATGAGCCAAAATTAAATACCTCTGAAGTTTGAGGAAGTTTAAATTTGTCACCAATAGGTTCTTTTTGGCCCGTTCTATACTTTTTGCATAGTTGTGCTGGTAAAGGCTATGCCTGTTGCTGGTACGGTGCTGTGGGCGTGGGCTTATGTATGGTGGATATGGGTGCAGAGGAGAAAACCCCATCCTTTTGCCGCAATATTAATTTGAAAAATTACTATAAGCCATACCAACATAGTGTAATTTCTTTTATTTGTACAACCAGAGTTTTCGCTAAGAGACTGCTAGGGTAGCTGTAACAACAAATCCCTTTACGTAGAGACAAAACCTGATTTTTACGTCAGTGGCGAAGGGTCTGTACAGCCCCTTTGAGCATCACCCAACAGAGGGCACTGCAGCCAGCAGGCGGAATGGTGCCCAGTGGGTTAGGATGTACGTTTTCAAAACACTGCTCAGAAACTGCTCATGTAAAACCATTACTAGGTTTTATTTAATAACCTCCTAACCCCCACTCTCTCTCCTCCTCCTCCCCTGTGTTCCTCTAATGCCTTTTACAGCGCTTGCTGCACAGCGTGAAGCTTTAGAGCTGTATTCATCAATGACTCACGCCCTTGCTTAGGGGCCAATTTTCATGGAAGCTATACAGGAAAATCTTGAAATGCACCTATCTCATGCAGGGCACAAGATGATTTCTCTATTCATTACTATTCCAAAAGGACTTGTTGTCCTTTGGGTATGTTCAGATATTACTTACATTTGTATGTGCATGCTTACGTGTGCAGAGCTAACTTGCCTTTAGATTTGAGTGTTCTAAAAATGAAAATGTATTGTTATTATCATTGACACTAGTCAGCTGAAACGTAACTAAGGACCTGCTTACACTGAGTGGAAGCAGGCAAATGCAAAACAAAAAGCAGCACTGTGTTTTAGATGAGCAGATCCTACAGGCTCAAGCACAAAACTTGTTAAAAAATCACCATTTTGTTTGATGCTATGATTAGCAGCCTTCTGAGGAATTTGGGAGTAAAGCCAAGGACTTACTCTGAGAAACCAAACTGCACTTTTGCCTCCAGAATTTATTTGTGTAGGTCAAGGTTATAGTACATTTCTAAAACACTAGAAGAAAACATGCTCCTTTCCCTTAAGACATCATGTGTTAACTCAAGCTTTTAACTTTGTGGGGAAGAGGGAGATAAAATCATAGAAATTATTAGCCAAAATGACCTTTCTGTTTAAGACCCATCTGACAGGAAGGGAGTCTTTACTGCAAAATTGCCAGTCATAGAATTATCATGTTCTGAGGGGTTGCTAATTATAACCAAAATTACTTTAAACAGTTTTGGGGAAGAGACTGAGACTTACTGCTTAGCATAAAGCAGTTTTATTTACACATGTACAAAGTAGCTTACATCCCTACAGGATTAAACTAATCGCAACATTTTACTGTTGTTGTTGTAAAAATTGTGTCATGCAATGATGACTCAGAACTGGTAGGAAAAAAGAGGGTAAAATATACTTTTGCTTCTCATAATTTTTCTAACTTAGGCATTTCAAATTGTAATTGTAAAAATAACATTTTCATTCTCTTTGTTTGTTAAACAGAATGGAAAAATCTCTCTCTGCAGATCAGGCCTATCCCGTGACATTAATTTCTACCTTCAGTCTGCTCAGGTGAATTCCTCAAGAATGTGTTAAAGATCAGATTTGATTTTTCCCTGTTTGTGGATATTGTTTTGCCTAAGTGAGTTTTGCTAACACAACTTTTTGCTTGGCAGATCAGTTTTTTCTATGTCAAGGTGGCCTAACAAGAGAGCATTGTCTTACAAGCCTGTATAGAATTACCAAGCTCCACATGTATGTTACACATAACAGGAAAATTCATGACCCTATAGGATCCAAAAAATAGGCAGCGAGTCCCATAAATGCAGTAGCACGATCCTTGTTTTAAAGATGACAAAACAGACGCACAACGAGGTTAAGCGACTTGCTTCATATTGTCCAGAATACAAAGTAGATGAGAATTTTTTACTTGTGTTTTATTTTCACACACAACTTTAACACCTGTATGAAAGTAATTGCTATTTTGTTTACATAGGGTAGCCAGTGTCCAGTTTTTCCTTTCTAAACTCGATTTATGCAGTAGAGAATATGTAGGGATTGTGAATGTACTCCTAAGTAGCATTCCACAGTTGAACTAATTGCCAGGCAAAGCGAGGGACCACAGTAAATGGGTAAATAATTTGATCCAAGATGCATTTGTACTCCACCAAGACAGCCTGAAATCTTCTAATGCTTTTGGATTTGACTGTGAGCTGTTCATTGTTGTTTGAGCTTGTTCTTTTCTATTACCATATTTTCTCTGGGTATCATTTCTGTGTACCTTATCTTTGTATAAAAGGCCACATCTTTACCATATTTCCAGGGAGTAGTCAGTAGAAGCATACAAAATTTACTACTGTAGACCAAAATATGACAGATAAAGGTAGTGCATTACAAAGTTCTTGCCCTCAATCATGCAGAAGATTCTCTATGCATCTGTGAGCAGTGGTACATATGTGGCTACACTGTAATGGGAGAAGGGTTAACAGCAAACTAAGACATTTTCTGCAGCAAAAGGAGATGGAATCTTCTCTACGCAATTACCTTTTATGTAATAAACAAAGTGGTCAATAGGGGGAGTTTTCTTACCCTAATCCCCTTCCATTTAATTTAAAATAGAAGTGCTATTAGTTTGACTAGCAGGTTGCTGTATTGCGAAGCCTGGCCATACATGGTTGCAAGTTAAATTTAACTGCCAGCTGAAGTGTTACTGCAGTAGCCTTTGTCTATCCTTTCCTTGAATAAAATACAATAAACAAATAAAATGTATGCTAGAGCTTCAGTGGTGTTAGGTGCTTTTGGCAGATGTGTCTATTGATACACTGCAGTCTCTCTGGAATACAGAGTATATTGCTTTTTACTACAGATTCTATTGGCATCATGAAATTGTGAGTAGCTTCTCCTGTACTTTTAGCTTCTATTGACCCTGAAAATCAAGCTCTAATTACTAATGAATACTTTCCAAAATAATTTAATTTTGATAAAGGACACACATAACCTGTTATCATTAGATATATACTGGCAATACAGATAGCTTGTGCTTTGACTAACCCTTAAAGGAGGGGAAGATTTGATAAGAGAGAAATGCCAAAAGCCATGATACATGCTTAAGGTAATGAAGAATTTAAAGATTACAACAGCGTATCTGTCTTTCTACGTAGAAGCTTTGACTTTCAATGAATGTGTTTTTCCTCATGGATGTGGTGCGACTTTTGCTACAGAGCGACCACGCAGCGGAATATTCCATAGCTGAGCTGGGGGCTATTCAGCTACAGGATACAGAAAAGACCAGAGTGTCAAGGCAGCATGCTTATAGTTTTCTCTGTTCCATATAAACAGTGTCTCTGTCTACTGTTCTTTCTAGTGGAGTGCAGCTACTGTGATCTCTTTCCTGACCATCACTTTTCTTGTGTCTTCTTTTTTACTTCAGAAATGCACTTACTTGAAAAAGAGTTGCACTCAAAAAAGAAAAACAAGGCACAAAATTCAAGATAAAGGAAGTTAGTGCTACTTTAATATTATGAAAGGTTATTCGCAAAAGTAGTGGAAATTGGAAATGGATCTCTTTTAAATTTATTTTATTTTATTTTTTATCAGTTTTTTAATAAACAGTGTCATAGTAAAGCAAGGGCAATGCCATGGAAGGCCAGTAGCCTTACAGTTACAGGAAGATGATCAAAGAGAAGAACCTTAGCCATAGCCATTCCCAGTATTTTGCTGAAGTCTCAAGTAACTGTGATTTCTTCTGTTCCCCGCTTGTGTCTATGAATCCTTAGCACTTGAATCCTTCTGCTTCTGGCCTATAAAATCCTATGTCTGTAATAAGATTTTTTATTTTCTTCCTCATTTTGGAGGTACTGAGAGAATCAGAACAGTTGTTAATTGTTTATTTCTTAGCAGTTCTGTTTTTTGTGGAAGGAAATTGGCCTTCCTCTTACTGGCATACCTGGAGCCAGAGAATGCCCCAGAGTTGTCAAGGCAACAGCTTTTGCTTGGGGAGCCGCAGAAGAGAAAGTGACAGGAACGTCCTCCAGAGAACCAAGGTCTCTTGTTGTATGTCATATAAACATGTGCATGGTCCCTTTACTGCAAACAGTATCTATTTATGGGTTAGTGGAAGTTTAAGTTACACACAGTGCAACGTAATGAGATGGAGCTTATGCTTCTGACAAAAACATTCTAATGTATACACAGGTATATAATTGCAGGCCCAAACTAGGTTTCTCTTCAATGAATTTGTTATGTTGTGCAAGGTCATTACATGGCCATGTTAAAATACTGGCATAAATCAAATGTCTTTAGACATTTGGAAGGGAAAGGGAGCTTGGTTTTCTTTACTATCTAGAACTTTTAGCAAGCAAAACTTTCTACTTAATATTTTTATCACTATTCAGTGCTCCAGAAGAAGGGTGTCTTTTGGTCTAAACTACTAACTGGATTCTTATGGTGATATTGCTTGCCTTCACTGGGAGATTTGTTTCTCATGCTGGACAAATGTTAAAAACTATGAACCAGATCCTTAGCTAGTATAAAGTACATAGCTCATCTGAACCAACAGAGCTATGCTAAATTTTATCTGGTGCAGACTGTGAACTGCATGAATTCACCATGGAAAATGCCACTGCAAGAGTGCTAGAAATGCATATAACCTAGCAAAAGTACCTTCATTCTGTCACAAGGGCAGGATCCAAGGATTCTTTCTGCATTGTAGTATTTCTGGAATTTCTACTGCCTCAACAGCCGACAGTTAGAAAATCTTACATCTGTATATTATAGTTGGAATACTCAATGTATATTTCTATGGAGGTATGAGAAATTATACATTGCCTGTTAGACATACGAGGCTATCAAGAGTTTAACAACATATTTTGTATGGGGAGATCAGATGGTCCTAAGACTTGTTGCCGTGCTTAGTATTCAGCATGCAATGTTACCATATTCATGCAATAGTTATTTGATATCTCTAAAGTGCATATTTGCTGTGATGTTACTGCAATATGTATAGTAAAATACTATACAGGACATAGCATAATCTTGTTTAATATTATGATCCTGTAATTTTCTTTGAAAAGATTAATCTTGTAAATACTGTGAAGTTATATTAGTAGTTGCAGTAAGCTGTTTATGTGCAGAAGCATTATTTATATTTATAGTAAGTGACCTTGATTCCTTGCACTTACAGTTAAATTGAGGTATTTTTCTGTTACTTTGAGTTTTTTTCCTTGGCCTTGGTTAAAAAAAAAACCAAAAAAACAAAAAAACAAAAAACCCAAAAAACAACCCCAAAAAATACTGTTTGATTTTTTATTTACAAAAGAACTTCCAAACTTTTTACAAACTGTGATACATGTAGATTTCAGAATTATTTTAACAGTTATTCCCATTTCATGTAGCCATTTATGTCACTGGAGAGTGAGTAAGGTACACCTACAGATACAAAACATTACCTATTATAGGTTCTTTGAAGTGCATTTCATTGCAGTATCAGTCATTGCAGAATAAGGTTCTGAGCCTAGCAGTATAGATGAAAATATATACAATCCTTTTAAAAGGCAGAATATTTGAATTTAGGTTGCAACATAGACAGTTGCATGAAATGATCTCTCCTGACATGTCAGCTGAAATATCAGAAATCCTGTTTCTAATCCCTTCCATGTAATACGGCACAGAGACATAGATATATATCGCCATAAAGAGAAACAGCGCAGCCTTTCAGACAGACTCGGCAGGCTGCCTATAATTCAATCCCCCTTCCCCAGCCTCTCCACCCACTGGTTGAGTCTCTCGTTGCCCTTCCAACACCTAATGCACTCCTGACACAATGGAGGGAGGGCAGGAGCAGTGTGGTGAAAAATTAGATGCTGCAGACAAAAACTTGACAGACTGTCTTTCTCCTAGTGTCACAATATGAACTGGCCAAGTGAAAAATAATGGCCATTATCCCATCTCACTCAGTGACTTAAATGACTTGCAGCCACATGCAGAGAAAGTTCTTTGGACTATTTGCATGGGGTTTTTAAATTTAATTTGCATAAAAGGTACAAGGTAGGTTTGTACAGTTTAAGCATCTTCATTTTTCTCTGACCCCCGTGTAAAGTAAGAATAATTTCACTGAACTCATTGGAGTAACTTCATTATCAATGGATGTTGCAAGAGCACTTTCACAGTCCTTAGGCAACTTTCCAGTTGTTGCTTCTCTATGCTTATGATAAGCTCCTGTGTACGTCTTCCCTAACACTGAGGTTTCTAGGCATGCTGGGCATTCAACCAGCACCGTACTTCTGACTTTCTCAGGAAAGATGGCTCTTTATGAACGGTGTCAGTATTGTAAAGGTCGTAACATGAGTGAACATCCAGGACTCTCATGCACCCAAGCAGCTTCTAGATTGGTAACAATCTGAAAAATGTAGGTATTCTAATAAGTATAATGTTGTATTTACAACTTTAAAAATGCTGCCTCAGGTTTATTTAAATGTTTGTCTTTGACAGTCCAGGCTAGTACCTATATCCTGGGATGCTGGCCAGGCCTCTCTTTCTTACCTTTGTCAGAAATCCTGTCTTTGATTTGAGATACTTTTCCCTCTGAAAATGTCATTAAAATTGGTAAATTCTTGTGAAAAGTTTCAATTCTGAGAAGAACAGTTTTCTTGAAGAATTCCCAGTAAGTTCTTTATAAGACCTGTGCTAAAAGCAACTGTTCTCTTCCATGTCCAGTTACTCCTGCTAATTCAAAAGCATAGCCATAGACTTGAGAAGAGCAGCTGTATGAGCAGAAGCAGCCAGAGTCTAAATATAAGAGGAGAGGGACGGAGAGCTGTGTAATACTGTAACTGTTGTATCACGTGGGAATTTGAGCCACAAAACCTGGCTATCCTCTGTTGTGTGCTACAGCTTCTGTAACCTGACTTGACCAATAAATCCTTTAATTACTTACAGTTGGGGCCATACATTTATATATGTGCAAAAGCCAGGACAAGACTGCTTGTACTTATTCAACCAGTTGCTGTTAGTGTGTACAGCTCTTAAAAAGCACACTTGGAGCATCCATAAACATGTGCTTTCTGAGCTTTTTGTCTCCTATCCACACTAACTGCCTTCTGGAGTAGCTATAGACAACGCGTGCATTGCATGTTGTGTTTGGAAGGCCTTCCAACATACTGAGGCACTGCATCTGCTTGATCATAAGGCTTTCTCTGGGTGTGCCTGAAGCCATGCTTATATGAATAGCATTTCTGGTCTTGAGTGCACATTGAACTATGACTTGAGAGGCAACAGAAGATGCTGTTTGTCTTTTATTTATTACTAATGTAGATAAGATACCGTAAATAATGGCAAGCCAAAAGAAAAAATCAGATTGTTACAAGTGCCACAACTGCTTTCTTCCCTTTGCAGTGGAAATCTATTTGGCAATCTCTTCCCATTTATTATTTCTGATGGAAGCAAAATCTTGCCATGGAATTAGCCAATATTTCATATACTCGAATCCATATTCATTCTTCCAGCAGCACCCTCCATCTTTTCTCCCTTCGGAATTTGTGGTTAGACAGAGCAAGGTGTTTACTCAGACTTTATTTTAAAAAGTCTTATCTCTTCCTGGTTGTTATTCTCCCCCCAAAAAAATCCATAGTGTATTTTGTCTGCTGGTATGGAAGTGAAATAAAACCAAAAACCTGCTGCAATGAATATAAAACTATGAAAGTTAAGAACCTGAAATCCAGTGAAGGAGTTCTGATTCCGTATTTAATATGCATTAGAAACACAAATTTAGTTTATAGTAAAATAATATTTTTATGAATTATTACTTGCAGAAAATCAAATAGTAATTTGTGCTCTCTTTCCTTTTTTCACTTTTGTTCCAATATGCTAAAGTAATATTTTTTTGCAGTGTAGCACTCTGTCGATGGAGCCTGAAGTACATGACAATACGATTGAAATTCATTATTAAGCAAATAGTGTAGTGAACTTTGCAGCAAATCATCACAAAGTAATCTTGTTTTTCTCTCTGGCCTTACTGTAAATGTGATTTGCACTCTTATGGAAAAAGGACCTTGTGCTGGTTTTGATGTTACATACAAATGGTTTTGCTTTGTAAAATTTCCATTATGCCAGTTTACGTTTAGTAGCACTGTATTGATTCAAGCTGTACTGATTTGAAAGTAGAAGTCTTTAACACTAAGCCCCTTCAAAGTTTCTCACAAATTTGTGGCATTTTGCCAGCGTTGCTCACAAAACAGCATAGAGCTGCTGCAAGGAAATGCTCCAGCTGCAGGAATAACTGGAGCCAAAAAGTAACGTTCAAATAGAAATTACCCAGTTTGTGATTTAATTTTGATCACCAGATGTTTGTCATGTGACTTCAGCATTAGAGAATATGAGAGAGGAGGAAGTGGATGGTGTGATGCTTGGCTTAAATCTAACACAAGAGCTCATAGCTCAGCAATAGTTACTGGCTTTATCCATTTCGGTTGAGAGATTCCTTGTTTTGTCATGACATGGATTACAGCAATCTATGTCCCCATGCAAAGTTTTGGTTTGGTTTCTTAATTCTTTAAACTCTGAAAGACTACGGAAGCAGTGCAAGATATACTCAAGATTAATAGCATAGATTACTCTGGTTTGGTTGGCAATTTGTCTCTATCAAGAGCCGAACTGTTCTTTGTGTACTGGTTTATAGTGACGTTAGTAAATCAAAAAAAGTACTACTCTCAGCTCCTAAGGGTTGCAGAATAAGATTGATATCTTTTTCCTGGTTTTAGAATTGGCATTCATTTGATTTAACTTCCTCTAATACAGTGTACTTGAAGAAGCTTTTTTCAGCTTCTCTTAGTTATGAATTAGTTGAGCCATTTCAAAATGCATAGAATTGAAAGGACACTTTTGAGTTTTCAAGTCATAACCTTTTATCATCTCTGTCAACCATCTCATATAATGCAAAGCTCCATCTAAAATTTCCTTATGATTTTTGCTCTTATGAACCTCACAGGATGGCTGACCAACTTTTGGTGCTCTAGGGATTAAAAAGTCTCTTGAAATGTCCATCCTAAACTTATTCGGGATCTGTTTATAGCTACTTATTCTCATAATAGGAAAAAAAAAATATGATGCATGCCATAAAATTTCTAAGTGAATTTGGATAAGTGACTTAATCTCTATGTTTGACTTATCCCAGAGCAGGATCCCCTTCCCCTCCATCCTCTCCCACCTGGCCACACATTTGCGTCTCTTGCTACCTCGAGTATTTGTCAATTCTTTTACTGATCTATGTCAGTACCTTAGTCTGGCAAAAGTATGCTGTTTTGAAGGGATAGTCTTATGCTGGAATAGTGAACTAGAAGAGCTCAGCAAGTGGCTTAGAAAGCACATAAAGAGGGGAGGACAGAAGCAGAGCCTGGCAGTTACATTGATGGTTTAGGTTGCTCTGGAACTATAGCCTCGATTCTAGATTGATAAAGCTATGATAATTCTTTCTTTTACCACATTTTGTCCATATTATCTGTTTAGTTTTTAAGCTCTCCAGTTCAAAGGCTGCGTCTTTTAGTGAATTGCACAGTGACAACCACAGTGGATCCCCACATTTGGATATCGAGACAGTACTGATACAACATCACAATAGAAGCAGCATGCTTTTTTGTATTGCCTACCTTCAATCACACTTTTTGTTTTGTGCTGCAAATGTATCCATCTTTACTGAAAACAGATTATATTCTTTGCTGTTTGCTTTCAGCTTATTATTTATGATTATATATGATATAATGTGAATTTTTAATTAGGTGGACTTCAGTTTTCAGTACTGAAACAGCATGGGTTTCATTAACCATATAAATACCCACTTTTCTTTATAACATGAAGTTTTTTCACTTGCGAACTTTCTTGACCTACTTAGCAGTCCTAACAGCAAAGAGTATTGAACCCTTTTTCTCTAATAACTTCTGAAGTGTGTGATATAGGTTTACAACATAGGTTTTTAATGTAAGAGAAAATAATGCCACCTATTAGTTTGGAATCTGGACAAAAATATGTGTATTTTGTAATAGGTGCTTTTATGTGAAACAAAAGTCTTAACATTATTAACTATTTCTGAATGTACTGTCTCCACCCTTCACTATAGTATTTTGCATATGTCTGGTATTTCTGGGTCTGTTTCTCACAGCAGTGCTGAGAAAATTTCATGCTTTCACATTTTTCAGCTGTAATATTATTTACTGCGAAGAGAACTGAATATCCTCTAGTATTCTGCCAGGTCCCTCTCTAGAATTCCACACTGAGGTAGTTTTATGTGATCCTTTTATGCAAAAGATTAAATTCCTTGTGTTGTATGGTGAGATACCAGTGCTTATCTTCAGGGAATAATCTTACGGAACATTCTGTGTTCCAAATTATTTGCACCCAAATCCAAAATGCCAGTAGCCTTTGTTTCAATAACAGAACATCTGATTTGCTCTTATGCTTCCAGGGAAAGCCCATTTCCCAATATTTACATATGTTCTCCATCTTCCATTATGGGGCCAACCCCTTAGTTCTTACTTGGAAAAAATTAGAAGTAATTAAGATTACTAATATTTCAAAGATAAACGAATAAACTTACATTGAGTCGATTGATGGGAAGGAATTGACTGAGGGGTTGTGAATGTTCATTGGTTTTAGGGTGTATGAGTTTGAACTGCACTTAACACATTTCTTCCAAAACTTTATGCAATTTAGTAATTCTCGACTTTCTGAAATGTTCATATAACTTACCATATAAATGCTATAGGTGTTTCAGAGCCCGATCGCACTTTCTGTGTTCAGACAAATATCCCCTGTGTCCAATAAGGAATTTTACATTGAAAAAGGTTTCCCCTGTGATAGGAGTTTTGCCTGAAGAGAGGAAGCTGGATCAGTTCCACATGTTGTAGAGACTTAAAATCAGGAATTAATATGCAGTAGAGCTATGACAGTGGCTTTAATTCTACTCACATTAATTTTCACTGTTATTATTAATTAAACCCTGAAAATCAGGGATTTAATGGAAACTCTGACAGACCTTTAATTATAGCACTTCAACAGTCTTACAGTATAGGATGTCCTCTACTAGTGCACAGGACATTCTGTACTTGAGAGGGTATAGAAATAAGTCATAGTTTTTGGTGTTCTTTATGTTCAGAACGTTTTTTAATTCATGACAGGCTTTTACTCAGTGTTGTCTGCTGCATCCAGGTAAGTTATATAAAGTGAGTACTTTAATTGTTCAAGAACAATTTGGAAACAGGGTTTTTAAATTTTTTTAATGCAATTGCTCATTATTGTTCAAAATGATCTGTCATTGTTTTAGGGGAATGTATTTTGGTCTATGGATTTCTCACAAGCTATTTATGTAGCATATTGCATTATGCTCACAGATATGTCTACAATTTGTATTATCTAGATTGCAAACTTTTGGCAGGAAGGATGACCTTTTTTTTCTCTGCTTGTCTAACATCTGTCATAGTGGGGTCCTGACCAGAATTCCTATGTGCACCAATAATATAAGCCATAAATTACAGTAATGCCTCACAGGTGATTTGTATCACTGTGTGTAAAGCCTTTGCATTATGTGTGTTCCATTAAGGCCTCAAGATGAACTGCTTAGGCCTTGACTGTGCAGGGTAAGAGTTATGTCAAAATGTATGGCACGATTTACAGATACTGAATTGTCAGGAAGGATAGGAAACCGCAGGGAATAATCAGATATTGTGTATAGCAGTGTTCTGTAATGTTTAGTACATTGCATTTCAATTTATTCAAGTATACAACCATATAACATGCAATTTTGTGTGTGAAACTCAGCATTATAGCCTACCTGCTGATTTTTACAATTTTATCACAAATTTTGCAACATACACTTTCCATTAAAGTACGTTCCTGGATTCAAATGAATTTATGATAATTGAAATTGTCATTGAAGGGTGGAGGGAGATGGACACAAAGTTTTAACTCTGGAGACTATGAAGGAAGTACAGCCTAAAAGTCTCAAAACCAGAAATTTAACAGTATTTGTAGCTATTAACAATATTTATAGCTAAAACAATGAATGATTTTGGAGAAGCTGAGTAATGAGTTTTTAAATGTTTTTGATATTGGTAAAAACTGGTGTTTAATCAGTTAGCCACCTGTCCTCTTGATTAGATAACCGAACTGTAAGAAACAAGAAAAAAAATGTGTATGTGCTAAAATTAATAGGGAAAGGAATTTGAGGATGTTCCATATTAGAAAGGATTTCAACTTTTATGTGACTCATTCTGAGATTTCTAAATTTCTATAGTATATAATAATGTTTGGATGTGTATGTATGAACCCATTCTAGAAATATTTTGGGCAGTTAAAAAAATATTTTTTGCTAGGAATCTGGTGACAACTATGTGCAATGGTTTTCATTTGCATTGCATGTTCTATCCAAGTAAAAACTTTTTAAGATTCATAACAAACCTTGCACAAGGTGTGTTTGACTTATCCTGTTTTTATAGAGCTACATACGTAGGAATGTGAATTACTGAATACAGCTGGTCTCCACATTAGCAACCACTACTGAGCATCAGGAAGCACTCAACAATTAAAAACTTCTGGATTACTTTAGGGATGATATACACATGAGTTCCTGTGATCAGAAGTTGTTCTCTGAGATCCCAGTCCCAAGCACTCTGGCTAGCTCTTCTCACAGGATTACCCTGAGTGAGGTAAAAGTTACTGATATGAGTAAAGCTTAAATGGTCACATTTCTTTTTTATCTGCCCACAAAGCCACTCTCGTTCTCCACATGCAGTATTTCTGATGGCCATGCATAAAAGTGGCTTAAAACTCAATTTAAGATCTTGAGTGCTGGCCCACACGATTCCATCACCAGAAGCTAAGCTTGCCAAGTCCAGAAAACCACCAAATCCGTGGCACTACACTGTGTGCCACCTGCCATTGAGAGAACCCAATGCTGAGCACCTCCGACTCACTCTGTGTTCACTGAAAGTAAGACCCAGAAACCCAATTTACATAAACAAACTATTCAGCTGATTCTCTTTTTCTTTACTCAACCTTATAAAGAACTCAGACTTCTGGCTTTGGTTCCAGCAGATTTTCAGAGCTCTGCAGTTTCTTTGCAATCTGTGTCCAGTTTTACACTTAGCGATATTTTTTTCATTCTCCTATCTATCCAGAGCCTTCTTTCATGGATGGACATTTGAAATAGCTCATTGAGAAACCATTTGTTCTTCACCAGATTTTAAATTTGCTGAGGAGGGCCAGGGAAACTGGTTTCGCACCACACCTAAGTCAGTTTAATAGCTACCTGCTGCCCAACAGAGCTGTATGCTCCCTCTGTTTCTGTTACCCCACTGTAGCATTTATTCAGTCCTCTGCTAAACCAGTTAAGGAACCTCAACCATCAGAAAACTACCCTTACAAAAAAGTGGATGCTTTTGTCCTGGTTTACTTCTGTGAAGTGCCTCACCGTGGGAGCTGGTGCCATGGATAGCGGGACAGCCCCCCGTGGTGGCAGGTAGCTGTTAGATTTGAAGGGCTCTAATCTGAAACAACAGCCTGAGAGCTGGCCAGCATTGTATGTCTCTAGTCCCCCCTGAGAATGCAATATGAAATAAAATAATACCTATAGGAGATAACAAATAAATATGCATTTTATGTAAATTTAGTGAAAAATTCCTCAAAGTCGTTAGGAAAGCTGCTTTAGTATAAGAGCTGCAGAGACTTCTTCTTAGCAGTGCCAGCATTGATTGGCTGGGTTTAGCAAAGCACTGTGGATGTCAGCTATGGGCAAAGTTGTTGTTAGCATTAGAAAAATGCCTGCTGTGTGGACAGGCTTAATGCACTATTATATGGAATAGATGCAAATGTACCGGGCTTGAAAATAGAGAGATTGAG
The DNA here is from genome assembly GCF_000690535.1 of Cariama cristata. NCBI lineage: Eukaryota > Metazoa > Chordata > Aves > Cariamiformes > Cariamidae > Cariama > Cariama cristata. The sequence goes on along the minus strand of NW_009601556.1, from coordinate 34,613 downwards.
CCTGAAACCTGTAGGGCATGTCCTTGGCCCTCACCACTTCTAATCAGGAGTCGGTCTACCGAAGTGGAAGGCATTGAACCAGTAGCTGATTAGAATTGGGACCCAGTTACTTTAAAAGGGAGCTTTGACTGAGCAGGTGACCACAGTGGCTTTTTGATTTTTATTTTTTTTTCATATTTGTATTTTTTGCAAGGAACAGAGTAGCTATCAGTTTAAATGCACATGAAATACAAACCCAAAGTGTTAAAATGACATTTAGAAATAGCGTAACAATACAGACAATATTAAAAGAATGCAATTTGAGAAGGTGTCCTTCCTCACACAGTAATGGGATTGCCACTGTTGCTCAGCACATCACAAGAAAGTTTTATCTTAAAAGAGCAAAATAATATCATTAACAGAAAATTAAACTTAAAGTCACCATGAACTATGGACTTAAAAGACCCTCAAGAAATGAAAACCAATTGTCTGTTGGAAAACCAGGAGGTCAAGTAGTCATTGACCAACCAAAAGCTGCACCGATTGCTGAAACGTACAGTACTTTCAAATCCAATTAACTGTTTCAAGCAGACAGTCCTCATTTTCTCTTTCATCAGGAAGGGAAATTTGCAATCATATATTCCAATGAAAGTTAAGTTGTTTTGATCTGATAATTGTCAGATGTATTTATCTTAATTTGTAAGTTTCTAATGCTAAAGCTCCAAGCTGTTCAGATATAACAGAAGTACTGGGAAATGAGGTACAAAATGCTGGAATTCAAATTAACCAATAAATATATTTTAATATATATCAGCAGGACTCTAGAGGATTCCATTAATGTTGAAAAATAGAAAGGATTTAGGTTAATTTGGTAAGAAGGCAGGTCAGAACGTTTACAACAGTGGCATAGAATTGTATAGAGATGCAAAATTTTTCAAGAGAGCAGAATTTTTTCAAAAACGCTGACTCTAGCTGTCACAGCCCTGCCTTGGTTAAATCCAGTGGAGAGATATGAGGACTTTCTAATTTGCTTTCCCTCTATTTTAATAATAGCTGTGCATAAGTAATTTATGAAAGGCCAACCAGGCAGTGGGCAACAGAAAATTAAACTCATTTTATCTGAAAGCAGGTGGATTTCTATATATCATTAGCATGCATAGAATTCTCACAATGTTATTTCTCATACTGATGGAATGTAACCAAATAATATATGAGTTTTTTGCTTATGCACGAGTGAAATTTTTAGATAAAAGTGCCAGCCCCAATGGCAATTTTCTGCAAAACGAAAACTAATTCTGCGAAGCTTCTTATTACTGGGAAGACTCATTTGGCTTGCATTAGAGGCTGACATAAGTGACTTTAGGATTTTACTAACAGATTAGATGAGATGTGCTATATGCAGTAATATCATTAGAGAATGTAGCAGCAGAAGCAGAAGAGTTTGTGGCACTTAAGGACACTGGCACAAGTAAATTGTTTTCATTTATGATGAGCTTTTAAAGGATTTTTTTTTTTTTCTTCCTGATGAGAATATGGTTTAGTTTTAGGTTTTCCTCATCCTTCCCCAAGATTGAAAAAAAAGCTTCTGCCTAAATTATCCCTCATATTATTTCACCCACTGATACTAAATCTATTGTATATGCCTGCCTTATCACCTGTATCACCTTGAGAGAGACTAGATCTTTATGAAGAAAACAACACTAAAACTAAATAAATGTATTGTCAATGTTACTGTAATCTAAATGAGGAGAGAGGAGCAAACCATATATTTCTCTACTTGCTGTATTTTCACTATTCATTAACAGAAATGTATTTGGAATCTACGCACATATTGTTCAAAGTATTTTAAAGCAAGAACAAATATGCTACAATCATTTGAATTAACCAAATGGAGCTTTCCTTTTGTTATCTTGTTAAATTCTGTTAAGAGTTTTTTCTGTTAATTATGATACCCATAGGTACATCCTGCATAAGGCCTTTTTCCACTCTTGCATCTTGTTTAACAATAAATGGAATTTGCCACACAGTATTTTTCTCTGAGGCAAGGAGAAGGAATAAAAGACTATGCTAAATCCATATCTCATATAATATTATATCATACCATGTTTTACAATGAGGATGAGGGAACAGCCAGGTAGTTTGTCTCAAAGTGAAACTTTCCATTTTATTTTCTTTTTTAATTCAAGAAGCAATAGTAACAGCTACCAGGACTTAGCAGTAACCACTCCTTTAATGGGTTGTATTAGTTTGTACTGATTCTTTGTAGTTGGCAATATATTTTGTTCACATTTGAATTTCAAAAAAGAGGGAAGATATGACTGTGTTGTTGGAACCAATAACACTGACCCAAGTCATATGACAGAGATAGGAGTCCTTTGTAACCCTGACCCATGGGAGGTGACTGTGTCCAGCTGTTCTTCAGCTGCTTAATTCAGTTTCTTATATCAGCACTCATGTATGTCACACTTATATGACTTTTTTTATATGACATGACTTTTTTCTTGGTTTACTCTGATAGCAAAGTTTATATTGTCCTCCATATTCAGTACTTTTACAGAGCTATCTTGACTACTAAAGACCCTAAGAAATAGGAAAATAAAATCCTCAGGTAAACTGCATGGGTAGAAATGTAGAATGACTATGTTTACTTCAGTGAAGCTAATCCGGGTATATAATGCTCTACTTAAAAAGCAGACTTTGGCCCAGGGTAACCAATATTGGAAACAAACTTGGTATCAAAGAGAACCGTAAGTTCTCTTCTCAGGTGGAAATGCTGGTCTCGGCCATACTGATGCAAATGCAAAACAGTTCTGCTGAAGTCAATAGATTTCCTTCAGACTTTGCTCAGCACAAACAAGGACAGAGTTTGACTCTGTTGTGACATGGACTCAGCTAGTGTATTAAATGATAATGATTAGAATTCAATGGTAACATTCAAGCAGATAGATTGCAAGGCTCTTTACACACTCTGGTTCATAAAGTCCCTCCCTGTTGCAATCACTTGCCACTGTTAGCAAATGTGTAAAAGAGAGAGAAGAAATAATGGCAGAAATATAAAAAATCTGAAACTTCTGTACCGAGGTGCATAGACGTTTTGCCACCATCTGCTGAGATCTGGCTCCTGCTAGCATGGGAGAGCTGAAATATAAGGACAGGTGTGTGGTCTCATTCCAGATCAGCCCTTCTCTATTCTGTGTCATCTTGTACCTACCTTTCTATCAAATGATCTGACCAGTGCACATTTTTATATGATGCTAATGCCTAGCATAGAAGCTTAGGACAAGACTATCTGGAGCATCTTAGACCACTAAATCTGTTTCTTGCAATCACAGATGTGTCACATAATTCTGATCACAAATGTCTGAAATTCCACCTTAAAGCAAGTTAGGCTCTCTGCCCCTATGTCCTCTATTGGAAAGCTGATCCAAGACCTCCTTCCATGAAAAATGTTCATGACAAACCAAATGTAACAGCAAGTTTGTTCCTGTGCTGCCTTCTATAGCTTACTTAGCTGATCTCCTTCTTTAATTGCCTTTGTTTTAAATCTAGCATTAGCTGTGGAAGACCTGCACAGTAGACCTGCAGCTCTGCCCTGCTATTCCATAGTCTGCCCAGGTACTTCCTGAGTCTTCTGGAATTATCCAATCGTATATTCAAACAAGTCACTCTTAGAAAAGCCAGTTCAGCTCCTCCAATGCTAGGAAATGCTTCTTCCTATACAATACTCCCATTATATAGCAGCCTTCCAGTACCTAAAGGGGGCCTACAAGAAAGCTGGGGAGGGACTTTTTGCAAGGGCATGGAGTGATAGGACAAGGGACAATGGCTTTAAACTGGAAGAGGGAAGATTTAGATTAGATATAAGGAAGAAATTCTTCACCATGAGGGTGGTGAGGCAGTGGCAGAAGTTGCCCAGAGAAGCTGTGGGTGCCCCATCCCTGGAAGTGTTCAAGGCCAGGTTGGATGGGGCTTTGGGCAACCTGGTCTGGTGGAAGGTGTCCCTGCCCATGGCAGGGGGGTTGGAACTGGATGATCTTTAAGGTCCCTTCCAACCAAACCATTCTATGATTCTATGATTTACGTTTGATGCTTAACAGATATGTATACCAAGTGCTCTAGTACTTATGGTCTTAATCATTTAAGTTGATTATAACAGCGATTAGAGTATAGACAAAAGACAGATGTGAGAACAGAGGAAGTAGATAACATGGTGGAAGAACATCAGAATAATTTTTAGTTGCAAATGTACTAAGAGAAGGTGTACTTTTTTGTCAGTTTGCATCTTATTTTTTTTGTCATATTTTATTTCCATTAAATTCAAAACAGGCACATGGATATGTCTTTATTTTCCCCTCATTTTCATTTAAATATACAACATTTGAGGGCATTCAACCATCTGCTTTTTATTTGCAGCCAGCAATCAAAAAGTATTTTCACTGTATTATTAAGAAATTAAAAATAAATACTACATTTTTAATCTTAAGCGTTTTAAAAATGGAGGGAAATACTTTCCAGTAAGTGTCAGTAAGTCTAGCTCTAAGTTGCTTGTGTTGACATACTGCTGAAGGCTAAAAACAGCTTATACAGATTTTATTTGTTTATGGGGCAAATTATAAAATGTTCCACCAAAATAAGTAATGACAATTTTTGTCTACATAAATGTGCATGTAAATGTAATGATGTTTGTTGTCATTTCAACATGACTACCATTATTGAAATAGAAGAGCCAGCACTAATTCTTGCTGTCACATTTCTTAAAAAATGAAAATAAGACATTTAAAGAAGCTTCAAGGTTTTCAGTGTTGATCATTCATCTCCTGCATGCTCTTAGAATAACACCCTCAGCAAAACAGACAGACAAAAGCTAACTAGAGTTCTGCTTTTAAATCTCTTTAAGAAACATACAGTTGAAGATATTTTCCAACTTCAGAGTGTTCTGAAACTCAGTGAGACCTTAATGAATGTGAGGTTTTGTCATTGTCTTAAAGGTTGTATAACCTGGGCACAGGGTAAAAACCTGCAAAAGTCTGCCTTTGTTCTCATCAGCCAAAGGAAACGCTTTCTTTTTTCATTGAATACTTGGAGGCTACAAACTGTGCCGTGATGAGCTCTCATGGTGCCCATCCTTCAGTGAGACTATCCACAGGATAATAATTGGTAAAAACATTCAGGCCAAAAAACTCTCACCATGGAGCTTATATGTGATTTGAACATAGCAGTGGTTTTTCAAACTCCTTGGAAGTGTAAGTTCCTCTCCTCCCCTTCTCTCATGGGTATTTCCATGCCATGCCCAGTCAGCAGTGGTTCCGCGCATCCAGGGGAGGGAAGCAATACTCACTGCCTGCCTGCGGTTACATACGCTTCCTTTCGTGCTCCAGAGACATTTAGTGCAGCTCACTTAAGAAAAACTGAGCCTGTGGCAACTGATACTATTTAAAACTTTTCAGAAGTTTAGTTTCTGAATTTTGTCGTGATTCCTACAGCTGTCAGCAGCCACTCAACTTGGGCTGGTAAGACCTCGCACTGGCCACTATATAGAGATGCCATCCTCTTTGGGGGACTATCTTACTGTGGTCTTTATGGTTTCCTCTGCTTTGGCAGATGGCTACAGCACAGTCAGGAATGGAACTGAAAAGTATCATTCCTAGATAATAATGACTATTTTAAGTAGGTTTTATGGCTGAATAGATTTAAGAGTTAAGAAGTCTTGAATTCCAGCCTTGCCTCTTCCACCAAAGTGGCACATGACCCCAGGTGGAGGGGGTTGGGGGCAGGGAGTGTGGTGTCACTTGTTTTTTAAAGGAATGTCTAATTTTTTGTGCCTAACTAGCCATGCCTTTCAAAGGCCTGGGTATTCACCTGCCTTGAAAATAATTTCAGCTTAAAACTGCAGATATGCAAAGTCATTGAAACCAGATGCTTCACATGTTCCAGAACGGTTTTGAAACTTTTGAAACATATGCATTTCTCCATGTCTCAGTTTCCCCCAGGTGCTAGCAGGATAAGGCAGAACCTATGATGTGAGTGTAAGAGGGGTACTAATTTATTAGTATCTATGACGTACTTTGGATATGTGAATGATACTAATTATTACCACGTGCTTTTCCATTCTGAGGGCTCACAAAGCATTGAGCAGAAGTCCCTGTACCACACTATGACACAATTGCAATTACTATATTCTGCAAGGTAGGGGCTGCCTCCTTCCAGTGACTTTCTGGAGCAGCAAAGGGGGTTCAGGGATACAAGGCTGTTTCACTCATGGAGTAGAAAGGTGGAAAACGAAAGGCTGAAACTGTAGGTTCATCTGAATCCAGGAACTGTGCAGGATTCTGCCTAGGTTAATCCAACAGACCTTCTGCTAACTATAAAACACATCCCTAAGAGAGAGGCAAACACAAAACTAGCAAGCTACACAGCATTTTGAGACTATTTTGGGGAAATAACTCAGATATAGGTCCTAGGCATAGTTCTGATCATAAAACTTGGGAAAATATTGGAAAACTTTTCTTCTTCCTTTTTAAATTGATTGAATCCCCCGATACTGCTTTAATTATTCATGGTCATGATGCGGTGTTTTGTTCAGCAGTTTCTGAGAAGCCAGCACCACGGTATGCTCACTGGTTGTTACTGTCGTCTTAAACTTTCCCACCATCTTTCGTCTTATGTAAATTTAATTCCAAACACACCACTTCATGCTTTATTATCTCACAACAGCAATTGCATTTGGCCCTTTGATTCATCTGTGGAGAATGCATTATGAAGCAAAGCATAAATATCATAAAATGGTTAGTTCATGGGGCTTCTAATTTCAGGAACATCATAAAATGCTAATTCGTAGTCTTCATACTAGCACAAAAAATATATTTCAGTGGATGTCGTGAAGGTAAATCCCTGCTCTCGTCCTTCCCTTGGAAAATGCTGCAGCTTAAAGAAACTTAAAAGCTCTAATAAAACTTAGAGCAAACCAACTTGCTGGAGTGTTCATCTAAACTTCAGTGTATTCTAAGTAAAAAAAAAAATGTAAAGAGCCCTCTCTTAGATGGGAACTAATGTAATGAAAGAACAGGTTGCATTTTCTTCTCTTTTACCTGCTATATAATATGGGGTGCAATTGTTTTCCCATTGCTGTAGTTCATCTTAAACAGTACGAAGCTGCACCTTCAAGTCATTTGCTAATTGTAATGGTACCAAACCACAGCAAAGTCAACACGATTTAACTGTGTGGCTCTAGAAAGAGAAAAGCAAGCCCATTTGGGCAGGAGCCACAGGCATCTGTGTGCATTTTCAAGTGGGGAGTGTACGACAGAGGCGGAAAATCTGGGCTGGGAGAGAAGAGAGTATATTGAGTAGACAGAATATGAAATACACATGAAATACCCCCCACTCTTGTTAAGGGTTGAGGAGGCACACAGTGCTTTTTCACTTTATGATATGTATGTGTGAAAACTTCATCCCCAGATGTTGCTGTATCGATTTGTCCCTATTTTCAAGTATAATTCATCTTGAAGATTGATGGACTAGGCAGATACATAGATTTATTTTGGCTTATGTTTAACAACATAAGTAGCAGAAAAAGTTTCAACAAAATTTCACAACTGGTAGAGGCAAGTGTGGGGTGTACCTGTGTGAAAGAACAGGAGGATTGAGACAGACTGAAAAGCTGGTTAGGCTGTCTCCAGGCAGCTCTAGCTTGCATGACCAGCACTTACGCAGCTGATCAATAGGTCTCAGTGCCTTGTTAGAATTTATGAAGAGATCTTTGCAGAAGATAATTTCCTTTTCAGCAGTTATCAACCCAAGACACTGAATACTACTTTTCAATTTTCTAAGATACTTGCCTTTAACTCCCTTTTTTCCATATTTTAAAAAATAGGTTGTGTTGTTTGGTGTTCTTTGTATCTTTCCAGCAGCAACATAAGGTCATTTCTGAGATCATAAAAAGCCCTGTGCATATTGAACAGCTCAGTGAGAGCTAAGTGAACGTGCTTACTCACAGAAAGACTGAGTCGCTGAGATTCCTGGCTGCTGCCCTACCGTGCTGTGAAAGAGCAACCTTTAGAGCAGCCCCAAACAGGACACGCTCCTTATGTCCCCTTTGGTGTAGTCACCTGCCTTGTGAGCTGTGTGTAAGAGCGTGCGGGCAGGGGGCTGATAATCCAGGCATACACAAGAACATAGGACTCATACGCTATAGAGGTTGCATTTTGGTTGTTTGCCATTTGTCTCTGTAGATGGTAGGCAATTCGGGGCCTAAACATGGTGCAGAAACAGCAAAGGACTTGTTAGCTTCTGCTTTTCTTGTCCAGTAATTATAAAGCTTCTCTAAAATCAGAATTAAATTGTCTTGTTACACAATAACATTTGTCAGGTTTCCTTGTCTCACCTTCCATGTCTGGTAATGAGTGCAGCAAGTTCAGCCTGCTGATGTTTGTAACGATGTGGTCCTCTCAGAAGAAAAATGCAGGTTCACCTACTTAGTTCATATTTCTGGTAGTCTAAATCTAAAGTAAGCTGCTCTTAACCATAATTTTCAACAATAAAACCAGCATTGTTTTCTAGCCCATGCTCAGAATTATTTTAAAAGTCATGAAGTTAGATTATCTGCTGCTGCAAATTCAACCTACTTTTGCTAGGATGCACAGAGATATATTGATTTATGTTAGTAAGGATATAGTACGTTGTCTCTCAAGACTGTTTATGCAGCAGGACTATTGATCAGTAGGCATTCAGATAAAAGCACATCTACTCCTGCTATCCTACAGCCATTTGTAATTATATATGTATGTAGGAAAATACTAGGTACTCCAATTCTTTTTTTTTTTTTTTTTAAGTTGGCAGGATAGCAATTGGAAAAGGGAAGAAATGGGGTCCTCCACCTAGTACGGCCTGTGCTATTTTTTTAAATTTTGGATCATGCTTGCTTAGGATCAGAACATTTCTTTATGTAATGTGGCAACCTTGATTTTTGTACTGGCTATCAAAACTGTTGAGTTTGTGGTTTTATTCTCTGCAAATCATCATCATTATTTACTCTTAGATGAATAATTTAGATATGTTACTTTTACGAAGACTGGAAGGAAGATTGAGTCTGTATCTCCAACACCAGCAGAGAGTTTGTAAATTGTATTAGGATGGAGATTCTGAAATCCGGTCAGTGCTATAGATTATTTTATATATGAATGGAAAGGAGTAAAGTATATTTATTGCAAGGTGCATTTAAATTTTCAAACCTGTAGGTAAACTTTAACTTCTTAATATTAATAACATTGCATTGGCTTGGTCACCTTGTGTTTTTATATTTTCTTTAATTTTGGATATTACAAACAAGGTAGGCATGGAAAGCTGTAATAGCTCATGATTTCTAATATTGGGTAAAGCACAAATATAAAATATACTTGAAGCTCAGCTCTAAGTAGATTATAAACATTTAATATAGAATGTTATCATAATATTCAGAGCACCAAATTGCAGACTTCTGTCACCCACTTTCAGGCATGCTTCTGAAGATCATAGTTAATTCTGCTGATTTATGGTAATGCTGTAGCACTATCATATGCAGCATCAGAAACCACTAACAAGCTTAGTATAAGCTTGGACTGAAATGGTTTGAGGTTTAAATTTCTGTAACGATTATAAACTAGAGGGAGTGAAATCCCACTTCAGCAAAAAAATAAAAGTGTCTTGTTACAATTCAATATTGCATCCTCTCTCTCTCTCCCCCTCTCATTCCAACCCCCCTTACTTTCTCTTCTCTCTTTAGCTTCTCTGAGGAGCCATATTTGAGAAAAGTAATTTTAAATTGTGACTGGCATTTTTAAATTTAAAAATAATCCTTTTTGTATGGTAATGCGCTTTATAATTAGGAGACACAATGTTAGCATTTATTGGAAGTAGAAAAAAAGCTGGGCTGAAAAGTATTAAAATCAACTAGATTTTTTTTGCCTGTTTCATTTGAAATGATAGCTATTTATAAAACAAATCTGATGACTTTGCCAACCCTTTCCACAAACATTTTAATAACATATGTCATATTTGGCTGTCTCGGGGATACTATGGACTGCAATTACCATAAAATCTGTTTCAAAACTCACTCTGAACTTAGGGTTAGTATGAAGCTAATGAAGGTGTGCAAAGAGAAAGCGTTATGAACCAGAACTTTAAAGGATGTAAATCGCAGTGCTGTTGCTTCGTAGTGAAATCAAAGGCGCTACAGTACCTTACAGTTGTTGAGAATCTACCTTTGCATGGCTCTCTTTACACACTGGGCTCCTCTCTTTCCTGTACCTTTGTGAGAGCTGTGCTTAGTAGCCATTTTTGGCAAATGGCTGACACTATACTGCAAATAAAGAACTTTAGGAACCTTGTCATTGGTTTAGGCAACATATTGCCATTTTCAAACTGTGGATTCCCTACTCCCTTCAGCCAAAATTGTTTTTTTTTCTCTGTAGCCTTACAAAAATGTAAAAATTGCCCAAGATTTTGAAAGGATTTGAAATATTTACTTTCTGGACATCAAATTTGATAGCAAAATCAAATCATGATATCTGAGTATCAAATCTTAAAGAAAGCTGTATTTAAAAGTTCTCTCAGTTTGAGCAGGTAAAAAAATTATAAACTACCCCTGCCTCCCCTCCCACCCCCCAGGACTGTCATTCATCAAAATTAAGGTCAAACAAAACAATGCAAGCAAAACCAGATACATTTTCCCTTTTTTAATGAAACTTGTACCAAACTGATTGTTCTACCCTGGTGCAAGCTGTTTGATTTTATAGAGTTCTGTTACTTGTTTCCCATCTATTAGAAAAAAAATCATGATGAAGCATCAATGAAAACTTTATTATATTGGGCCAAATTCAGCTATATGTATTGACTTCAATGGGGCTATGAAGTTTTTTAAGGCAAGAAAAAAATCACTATCAATTCTTTGCAATTTATTGAAGCTGAGCCACACCTTGTTTACAGTAATCCTAATTGTACCTCCATATTGCCTTTTTCATCCCAAATGCTTAAAATAGGAATTGTGGCTTAAACAAGACTCCTAACCATTTTCACTAGCACCTTTTCCCAAAGTAAGTTCTGTAGAATTTGTCATCTGAATCCAACAGCACTAGGACGTGGTACAGTAGTTGATTGTATGGCTATGAATTTTACCTTCATCATGGGGAAATTGGTGCTGCCACCAAACACATCATAAGATCAGTGTCCACACAGAATCATGGGTTCATATACTTCAGCACATCTCCCATTTAAAGAAGCACATGGAATCCACTGCCTTTCTGTTGAAAAGCTGAGAAAGGGAATTACCCCTTCTAGGATCTGAACCTGTGTCTCCAAGTTGTTCAGCTGTTTTGCATCTGCTGCCAAGGCTACTGATGTGGCCAATGGTCAAAGCTTTTTACTCTAAAAATGGATCTAACTAGTTCTGTTTCTTTTTCTCCATCAGCCTAGCAGAGATGCAAAAAGGAAGCCACCAGGTTCTGTAAGATTTGGGAGGGCTCATCATCCGGTGTTGAAATACCGACTCCACATGCTACAGCTTTCTTTTCAGGATGTCACTCTCCCGCCTCCACACTCACCACCAAACAAACATAGAAATCTACTACTGTTCTCCCCATGCACTCCATTTTCTTCCAATCTGAGAGCCATTTGTGTGTATAATTGAAAATTAGCAGTGCAGCTGTTTGAAGAGAGTAATTTATCACAGCACATTGTTCGCTCCTGACACTTTAGACCTGGCTCTAACAAGGCAGTGGTTGCTGGGGGTTGAGCTGCAGAAAGTGATTCGGCTGTAATGCCGCGTTTCCCCTGCTTTGTTGCTAATTGTAGCCTCTTTTTCTCCATTGAATTGGGAGTTGAGTAAAAGAGCTTGTTTGCTCTGTGCGACGAGGCTGCCAGGGCCGCTTGGGCTATTATCACAAGATACTCTTGATCTTTTGAAAAGCAGGAAATAGAATTTTTCTCCAACAGGGAAAGTAATTTGCGATGCGTCCATTAGTTCTTCATTAAAGCAAGATTAAATTGCACGGCAAATCACATCTGTGTTTGGATGATTAAAGGGTGGCATTTTAGAGGCCAAAACTAATTACTAGCCAAAATGAATGGGAGTGAAAAAACAGTCATGTTTTTACATTAGATAGTGTGGCTTGTAATTAGATTCAAGCTAATTCCACTATTTCTTCTCATTTAATGAGATGAGCCTGTCCTCATCTTTTTCTAGGCCATGCTAACAGCCCCAAATGTATAATTTTGATAATACTGAGAGTTTACTTTATTGAAATTTCTTAGCTACCTGCCACAAGTGACTGTTCTGTCTAGTGGTGCTTCATTATACATCAACACAAGCTACTGTGCATGGCCCAAGCAAGCATCTCAAGCAATCTCTGTACTTTATATGTATGTATGTTTACATAACTATGAATTTGTGTGTCTGTATATACACACACACATATAAAAATATTATGCCCATGATATGTGTATATATTTTTGTTAAATGAATACAGAAATGTTTGAAAGAGTATGGAAGGAAAGGAAGATACGTCTTTGTGTATCTGGAAAGTACAAATCTCCATGGAAAATTCCTTTAATTATGGAGGTTTGTGGAGGTAGTTTTTCTTCAGGCATGAGAAGGAGGTAAATAGGTGCATCAAGTGGTGAATGATTGAAATAACACAGTTATTTCCTAGACAAAAAAATGAGGTTCTGCTAGTTGTTATTAAAGCAATAACTTTCAGTGCACACTTGAAACTGATAGCTGATTCCAAATGACTTAGTAATTCATTTGCTTTAGCATATATTCTATTCCTAAGATCAAAAATTCTATTTCTCATAAAGAGATGCTGCCAATGAAATGTGGTGCTATTTCTCCTCTTCTTGGGTTCCTATATTCAGAAGGAAGAAGGTGTAAAGGGCCACAAATTGCATGAATATGAGGCCCAGAGAACAGGTGTTGTCTCTTGCTTCTACTCCATGGGGATCCTCTGGAAAACAATAGTTTGGAGGTATGTTACCTGTTCCATACAATTTCATTGCAGTTACTCCCCGAGACAACACAGACATGGCCAAGTGTCTGTTCACAGACCTCCAATGAAACATGCTTCTGAGTGGTGTAGAGCTGTAGCTGCAGTCGGGCAGAGGGAAGAAGTGCAGAGACTACTCTATAGCAATGCCTCTGATCCTCCAATTTCCAGAGCGGTTACTGGAATTTGGGAGTAAGCCTGTAGCTAATTCTTGAAGATTGGAATACTTCTAACTTCTGTGCTCTCAGCTCTATACCCAGGAGAGCATTCAGGAAAAAAACTTTCAGGAGATCAGGCCCTCAGAGTTATCTATAGAACAAACAAACAAAAGATCATGGCAGAAATCTTGCAGTCAGGAAGACAGACACCTTGAAGAATTTATGATTTAAAGGCCTGTTCTGCAAAAGCTTACCGTTACTGGCTGTTGATTTATTTTCATGAGCTTACTATTGGCATTTTAATACCTTTAACGTAAGTGTATAATCAGCCAATTGCATGGACTTTAGTACCTTCTTCTGAGCATACATTTGATGAGTAAGTGGAGTGTATATTTCCTTTCTCTTCCAATTCCCCAAGGGGTTTTTTTTAGAGATCACCAATGCCATTCTAAGGAGAATTTGCCTTTGTCTGTATTTGCCCTATTCTTACTGTTCCCTAAACATTTGCTGTTGGCCTCTGTCAGGAGACAGAACTATAGAAGAGACCTTTGATTCTGTCCAGGATGGCAATTTTCATGTTCTCAGCACTTTCTGCTGGACTACTCTCTGCAGGTTGCTCCAAATATACCATCATGGACGACTTGTGAAAATGCTATAAACTAATTTATAATGCATATGTGTATGTAGAGCTGTACTTCCATAAAACAAATTCTCATTTGAGCAATATCAAAGAGTTCCCACTACCTGCAAAATTCTTTTCATCGTCAGTAATTTATTAGGACATTTTTCACTAACTTTTCTTTCAATGCCTTACTGTCTTCTGTGAAACGTAGGACAGTCAACATTGTGGTCCATTTGTTTGCTGCATTCTTTTTACTAGATCATTGGTTTATATTCACTATAGCAGATTTCCATTGAAGATTATATTTGTAAATAAGAGCTATGAAACTGCATCCTGGCAGAATACCACAGGGGCAATTAAGCTCACTTCTGATTAATTTTTAGAGATTTGGGGGTTCTTCTAGAGAAGCAACAATGTATTCCATAATTGCCAGTTTCATCTAAATTTATTCTTGACATTATGCAAACCAAATTATGAAAATAATGCAGAAGTTCTAGCAAAGGAAAAGGTAAGCTTCTTGACTGCAAAACTGAAAATACAGTTACAAAGAAGAGAAATCTCCCTTGATCACAGAGTCCTTTCTTACTTCTCACTTAGGAACTTTCAGACAACTTAGCCACAGGGGCTGACTTTGTCGTATTTTGCCCCTTGAAAGTACTTTTCAGAGATTACTTGGAGTTGCTTCTCTGAGCTGCTAGTTGTTGCTTTTCTCTCATGGAATTTTCAACATTAATTTGGGGTTTTTCTATTTTTCTTCTTGTTTTATTTTAATCTGATAAGAACGTGATTTTAGTGACTCAAGTCTCTACTGTGTATTATTTTTGTTATCTCTGGAGATCTGTTTCTGACAAATGGACATGAAACTTGCAGCTTGGTTTTAAGCCAATTTATTTAATGTCAATGTAATTATCAGGAGTTGCACATGGGACAATTTTAAACGATATTTCAAAGGTATAGTACTATTTTATTACATGTATAACATAATTAATGCTCACTCTACATTACATCTTGTCAAACTCATAGTCATCTTTCTGCTGTGATCCACATATTATATTAATAAAATAGTTTAAAAGCTTGGTATTTTGAGTGTTTTGGCTAAACTACTCTTTCTCTACTCTTTATCAGTTTTAGGGAATCGTGCCATTGCACCTGCATTTTAATTCTCCTAATTATAGGGAGCCTTGCTTGCTAAAACAATAAGAGAAATGCATCCATTTATCATTGCTAGTAGCTAGAAGAACCATGACTGACATTCCTGCAGATATTCTGGCAAGCTAAAAGGCTTCTTACAGCTAATGGGAGTGGCTAAGAATTCATTTGAAGACAGAAGGGCCCTATTTTGTTCTAAAGACAGTTTATATTTTCTAAACTGGGCATTGCAGATTTCAAAACTTTTCTGAGCCCTCTGCTGACCTTGAAAGCTTCCTGCAATAATGGAAGTCTGCAATAACAAGCTGTAAATTATGCTTCCAAACCACTTATATGTCCTGTATTTTTGGCTTCCTAACATATTTCTGTAAAATAATATATGCAACCATGGGTCATGTAATTTTCTAAACAATATACTTAAAAATGAAAGATTTGCATATTCTGGGGAAGTTAGTGTTGGCTGCGGCAGTGGTTCCCAGACTGTTTTCTACCGAATATCACCGTCAGTAGCAATTGGTGTACATTTTGTTTGGTATTTCCAGACTTCCTGTGACTGGTCTATCAAAATGGCAGCCTTCCAGATGAGTAACAAGCATTCCCACATTTTTTTTAATTGTTCTGGATGAGTAGTAAGCAGTAACTTTTGGACTCAATCATCCGACTCTATGCATGCAAATAAGTTGTCCAAATAACTTCACTACAGTGAGCTCGAAAGCCTAAGATAGGATAAAATACAGGTCATAATTCTTTTATCCATGAACAGAGGTTCTATTAAAAGTTACAGTTAGTTCTAAGACCTAAAGAAATAGTAAAAGACTAGATTATCTTCCTTCTCCATATATATAAAGGTCAATCACTCAAATTCTCTAGTTGTTTCTGATTGTTTTCCAGAGAATGAAGCGTAACAGTTAAGATGTTAACACCACTACATATCACTGTATATATACACGTTTTTAATTTTTTCTTTAATATAATTAAAGAAGTCATTACATTTTAGGACCTTATAGTCTAAGAGATACAACAGGACTTGACAAAGAAACAGATGACATCCAGCAGACAAAGAATGGGAAGATAAATATATGCAAGACTACTAGACCACTAGATTTTTTCAAAGTACTATCAGTTCACCCAAACAGTTACTGCACTTCTGATGGGGGGAGATAACCAACAGATGAACTGGTAATAGTGACTTCTTAATCTTCCTGATTATTGTAAATATTTGTACGATTGTGTCTGTAGGATGACTAGAAAGTTTCATTGTAGCTCAAGAAATACTGGGGGAAGAACTGAGTTGTGAAGAGGAATTTGTAAGAAAAGAGGACAGTTTTTTGGCCAGCAGCAGAAGGAAAGGCTTTCTGGGCAAAGATACTGTGAGAAGTAGGAAGAAGGTAGAACAGATTATGAGGAGAGCAGCTTTAGCAAGATAGAGACAAGATTTAGCTGGAAGCAAGGAGAGAGAGCCAGCATCGTATGACTATCCAGCTAGTACTGCTTTCATTGGTATCATAAGTGAAATCTCAGGAATAAAATTCTGTTTGAGACAGAATAATTTATCTAACTCATGATCTTGGCATTTGGTGGAGATACTATAACTAAAAAAGTTGACCAGATCCAGTATCAAATCCTGTACTATGACAACTAATATTCAGGTCACACTTCTCCTTTCAAGTTTTAATGGCCACTACAATTCTATGTTAGTCACTCACTTATGTTTGAAGTAAGTGTGCAAAGCTTTAGCTGTCTCCATTTGTCTATAACTACTTTAGAAGCTTCTGAAGGCACTGAGCTCATAAAACTGCAGGCTTCAAAGAGCTTATTCAAAGATTCCACTCTGCTGCTGCCATTTATCAAAGGGACACTTTTAAATTATATATCTCTTTATAATAAAATGTTTTTTAAAATATAAACCTGACAGTGGGGATGATTGAAACAAAATCTCCGTTGGCTTCAATAGCAGCAGAACTGAGTTCCATAGTTTTAAATATAATATTTATATTTCTACAAATAATGTTATAGTCAAATAAGTTGCTAATATAAGGAATCAGAATTCATTTTTCTCTCATTTGTTTTTTTCTCTATCATAATTTTTTGGAACTTCACTGTGAGTTTAACCTTGAACTTTAAATCAAATTTTAAATTTAATCCCATAATACTGAAAAGGATTGTGTCTCCTAAAGAAAATAGAACCTCACTGTTTCTAAGTAGAATTCATCCTATTGAGCAGACACAAACCTGAAGAGTCAGTAGAATGTTAAAGTTAGATTGTAATTTGTTAAAAAATAGGACAATAATTCTGCCATTTATCAGTCCCATGATAGATCTTTTCAACATCTAGTACATGATACTAGATAAACCACATGGCATCAAGTTACTTTATATCCCCTTTAAACAAGAATAATACTACTTACCTACATCACATTCACAGTGGCATGCTCTCTTGTCCAATCCAGTTCCGAAAAAAAGAAGCGGCAGTTTCCGTTGCCTTTACTGTTTATTAGATCAGCCCTTTAACTCATCATCTTAACTTCTGTAAAGAATCACGGCCTGGGAGGGAAAGTGGTAGTGGATGTCTACAAAATGGATATGATATCAACCAGCAATGATTTTAGAAATGCATCTTTATGGTTATAAAGTGCTCCTGCTCCTTTCTTACCCTGACAGCTTGGTCACTTGTTTTGTTTGCTCCAACAGTGGACATCATAACATCACAATCAGTTGCCATGGAAATGGCCATGATTTTGCGGATTCAGCTTTGTGTCTTCACGATGAAATCAGACAGAAAAAAAGAAATGGGCAATAGGGAAAAAGCCCTTGTTTAAGGACAAAAGCAATTTGATTCTAAATTCGGGCCTAAAACCTTTGTCATCAGTGCGTTAACTCCCCATACAAGCACCTTTTGAAGTTACTACTTTTCTGGTGTTACTTACCTGGTCTCCCTGGTTGCTTTGGGAAGGCAATGCCACATCAAGTCTCCTTGAACACCGCCTAGCAGTGGCCTGATTCAAGTCTCTGGACTTATTATAGTACAACTAAATAATGATAAAATTATGATAATGATATTGTAAACATAGCTAATAGCATAGGAAATAGCTAGGAAATATTTTTTATTATTTTAAATAAAATTATTATTTTAGAATAAAATTCCCTACAACAGAAAATATACTGGATTACCTAAATGATAGATATCTGGTAGATCCCCTGTTTAGACAAAACTTCAGAATCTGGACTTTTTAAACAAGTGTGTCAAGCATTTATTCTTCTGCAGTAGCACTGTCTCTTTATTTAATTTAATAGAGGAAGAAATTTGAGGATTGCACTACATCTACCAATCACTGTTTTTTAGACACTAGTTGGCTTTCCAGACTGTTATTCTGAGTTCCTGGCTATTCCTGGAATACACAGCACTGCTTGGAAAAGCATGACTCTGTTAGTGGCCTGCTTTAGAAGTAATGCAGTTGCCAATCAATAAAAATTAGCATTGATGCTATTTGATAAATATATATATTCTATGGCCTCCATAGTTCCGAAATATGAGGGTAAAGTATGGGCTTGCTGGGAATGTTGTACAAGAATCTGTTTTCATCTTGGCAGAACCATTTAGGGAGACCAACATGATGATACAGTCCTGCACCTAATGTTTAGACTGGACTTGTGTTTAAATTAAAGAGTTTACCTTTGCCTGGAGATTAAGTTGACTGATCATTTTTTGCTGCATAGACAAATCTAAATTCTGTAAGCTCTACAGTCTTGCCTTTGAAGTAATTTTGATAAACTACTGGAACTCTAGACCTTTTTGACGCTAGATTTCTTTTTTTTTTTTTTTTTACTTCTTTTTTAAACCTCAAGATGGCTGGAACATAAATTTGGAAGTGTCCCCTAGTTTACTGAGTCCAATCCCCCACAACTGAAGGTAGCTATAGATAGAGTTCACGGAATATCCACTGATAAAAGTGGACAAACCTAGACACACACGAAGATCCTATGTAGTAAAATTGAGACATTTAGTTCAAAATCCGAAGTTTTGAATACTGCAATAAACCAGGAAAGGCCTTCTTTTGGAGACTGGCAGTTTATTTGAAGCTAGTGTGGATACTGACAACCCCCCCATACTGCCTGCTGTTAAACTTTGTTCTTCTCTGTGAGACAACCCCAACAGTAAAAACCAAAGATGTGCAATTCTGATAAACTCTGGGGTACAGCTGTGACTAATTACTTTGCTGAAAAATCTTCGGTGGAATTTCTAATCTGTTTATTGTAGAATTAGATCTACAGAGGGGTTTGTTTTTAAAGTGGGACTTAATTACCAAAATTTTCTCAGATCTCCTCAGATGCTCCATGTAGTTGCTGTGTAACATTGGAGACGTGTGTATCCCATAGCTGTACACACTCTGAAGTTCTCCAAATGCCTAAAGTTCAGCCTGAAGTTCAGCCTATGCATTATGCTGCCTCATAGGTAAGACAAGTGGAGCACATGGGCTGGTTCCTTCTCTGGAGGCTTTGCAGTTTAGACATTTATGGAGCCAGAGAAAAGATGGATGATTGCAATTCTTCAGTTCAGTGGTTACATTTCAACCCATTGCAGCCAACAATGTCTTTTTTCAACAATCAGTCATGGGATAAATCCCAGGGGTGGGAGTTGGAACATTTTTTTTTTGCTGTACAGTGGTTTTTAAAGGGAATGTATTTCAAGACTCCTTTGATCAACAATATTTCTTGGCAAAAATACTTTATAATAAACTGTTGGATAAGATCATTGATCATTATGGTTCAGACCTAGCTAATGAATCTATATAATGTGAGGTTGATCAGACCGAATATTTATGGTGGAAAGGAAAAAGAGGCCAAAGCAATTATTGCAGTAAATTCACTGAATATTTCCAAATGATAGTGTTAGCAAACAGTTACAGACTTGAACTGCATTCATTGGAAATATATACCTTGGTACAATCACAGAAAACAGAGTTAGCAAAAGGTTAAAAAGAATGACAAATTGGTTTTCATGAATATAGGACAACTGTAAAATATTAGAATCCTGCTCTGTGAAAAGGGATGCATAATTGTATTAAACCTCAGCTTAAATTCTGTTGTGTTTATTTGAAACCCAAAGACAGGGATATGCACTGAAAAGCTTGTCTTTTTCCCATTTATAGCATTTGGTCTAATAAATTGTACTACCTTTCTTCACTTTGTATGACTTGCTTATATAATGCAAACATGCACCACTTGGGAAAAATTGTTGAGGTGTAAGAGCAAACACACATATGTGAACAAACAGCTTGAGGACAAAGCTGTGATCACATGGGAACAGTTCTCTCTGAGGCTCTAAATACATTTTCAAAGCAGGATTTTGTACCTGATTAGTTCCTGGATGTAAATTTCAAAATAAATATTGGTATTCAGTGAAAGATAATTACTAGAGGCATTATGAGCTTGACCACTTACTGTCAAAAGCAAAAGCTATGCTTGTTTAATAATGTTAACAGAATGGGAACTCTTAGGTCTGAACCATTTTGAATCACATTACAAGATGAAAATAGCACTTGAAACAACGCAACAGGGATCCAAGGTGAATTTGGATTGAAGAGCAGGCTGCAGAATCAAACTATCCACTATATGTATTGGGTAGACGTTGTCTGCTGATCAGGATTCAAATGTTTTTCTTAAATCTCTTAAGCACTTTAAGTTCTTTGTGTGCTTTTAGGAAAAGGTAACACATTGATATAAATTCCGTTGTGCTGAACTGTTAAAACCAAAAGAAAGCTAAGTGGTTAAAATAATAGTTACTGAATAAATTCAGATATCTACTAAGGTACTAACAAGCTCACTGTTGAAAAAACAAGATGAGGATCCAAAGACAGTGGCAGATACCAAGAAGGCATTTTGACATGCGGAAGTATTGTTATTTTACTTTAAAAAAAAGCCATTAGTTTGAGTAGAACCAACTTGGTAAAGGAGGTTCAGAAGTGTTATGTCCGTTCTTAGTAGATACCTCTTTCCAAATTTTCTCTTTAGCCTTAAACCAGCCCAGCAATTAAAAGCCATTAAAATGCCATGACCTGAATCTTTACGGTTCTAGAAGAAGAATAAGTAATTATCTCTGGACTGCTTATCTGAAGTAAAACTAATTCGTCCCATACTTTGAGTCACAGACTGTACTACTCATAACAGGGACCAAATGTCAGAAAAGGATTAACGATATTAAGTACATAGAAGTTGTATTCACTGGCAAATTCATCAGAGCACCAAAAGGAAGGGACAGTTGCACACAAGGTGAGCCTTTAAAAAGGACCATTACATGCTGAGATACCTGGGCAACGGCCAGTTGCATGTTCCACTCAGGCTGAAGCTTGAGGACAGTGTGACTGATATGCTACAAGGAGGACTGGCACAGGAAAAAAACCTCGTGGAGGTTCCAAAAACAAATTAGTGATTCTTTTTTAAGTCTAACAAAGCACAAAAACCCCTCAAGAAGCTTACATAGGATGAATCTTTCTACTAGATGATCACCCAGTGGTGCAACCTTCTCATCAATTCCCATTTTAAATGTTGAGTTAGAATAGAATATGCTGAATAACAAAAGGCTTATCGTAATTTGGCCAACATGGGATTCCATGCAAGTTCATTGATAATGACTTACAAGTTACAACTGCCTCATTTTTATAATTCTCTGTTATATCACTTGAAGTGTAATACATCCTGGCTTTTATGGTCACAAGTACTAGAATAAAAATCAGCATAAATACCAGCGAAATTGTTTTTTTAAACAAACAAAGTATCAACAATGTAATAGCTTTGTCTTAAACCGAGAGTATTGCTTATTAGAATTACCGGATCTGAGACTTAGAGGCCAAAGGAAAAGAAAAATGTTGGCAATACCTAACAAAACCAAGAGGTCCCAAAATGATTGTCACCGCAGACCAAACAAAACATGATAACAAATGACCTCTATTTCAAACTGAAAAAAAAGACAAATCTCAGAGAGTTGCTAACCCAGGAAGATGACAGATAGTGCATTCTCATAAAAGTCATGTATTATCATTCACCCTGGGTCAATTTTACAGGAAGAATGAAAGCTCCTTAGACAAAATTCACGATAGTCTACAAGGATATAGATGCTATGAGCAAGAGGTTAGAATAGCTACTGGAAGTAGTGATTACATAGTTTACACTTTTTTTAATCATTATTCAGATATAGCTGAGGTTAGGAGATAACAACAGCCTATTGCCAATGCTTTTGTTATACCTTTAACACAAAGGCTATCTCTAATCTTGCATGGGATTATTTTTGTTGAATAATCTCATATGGTAATCACTATTCAGGGTGATGAATACTTCAAGAGACTCCTTTTTAGGCCTTCCTTACACTAAGCAATTTTTATATTTGTCTAGCTTGCAAAGGTCCTATCTACCACTTTCCCATTCTGTTAAATTTTCAGGAACGCCCTGAAGCACCCCTCTCCTTCATTGTATTAGACACTATGGGTACCCTCCCAATGCCTGGACATTGAGTCCTTCCTTCCAGCCTCACAGGGGCTCTTTCCATCCCTATACTATTTGCTCTTCATCTTTTATCCATATTGGACTCTTGTGGCTCTTTCCTCCAGACCTATCTTTCATGCCATTATTAATTCTCTTATTTCTACAATGAGAAGACAAGCAGAGATGAGATATTTTGTTGTTATACTTCATGCTGTTAATAGCTTTGATCTGTACACAATTACAGATCATATTGTAGCTTCTAGTTCTGCCAGGTCTATATCTGAGCTTCATATATTGCCTGTTTAGCTTGCTTTCTCATTTGATTCTGCTTAAATCTGTAAATACCTATACATTTATGCCTAGGACGTTCTTTGAGAAATTGTGGAACTAATTGGATGTATTATTCAAAAGTTTCCACTTTACAACCAAAAAGACAAATGACACCAACCTGAGAATAAAACCTTGCTTCATTTGGCTACCTGTGTTATCTGCAGCAGTTTTCCTGGGGTGAGCTATTTGGAGGATATACAGAAGCATGTGTGACTTTCATGTTGCTATTAAGGTGAAGCCATTGTGACAAGAGCTGTGACTAGTTTTCATAAAGATAGTTTGAAAAGACAAAACCAGGACATCGTCTTTACTTCAAGGTAGGTGAAAGAAGGCAAGGGGCACAGCTAGAGGAACTAGGAACCAAGAACAGCCAGCTAGAGAAAGTTCTGTGATCAAAGTGCAAGAGAAGGGGGGTTTTTTTATGAAATTTGCCATTAGAGATATTGAGGAGGCCTATGTATTAAATTCCTGAGTTTTGAGGCACTGTAATAGAGCTGTCAAACAAAGATATAGAAAGTGCTACTGTTTCCACTAGACATGACAAGCTAAGGATTCCCAACAAAGTAAGCTGTCAAGGCCACCTGAAGAGGGATAATGAAAGTGATTACATCAGCAAAGAGGAAGGAACAATCCAGGTAAAGAGTTGGTGGATGTTTGATCTTGGAGGGTTGCTGTTACCTCCAGTGCAGTCATCCAAAGCTGTCTAAAAATTAAATAGGCTAAAAGAACAAGAATGCCTAGGATTTCTTCCAGGAATTTCTGTAGATACCTACTAGGCATCAAAGGAGACTTCTTTTGAACCTTCAAATATACAAGGAGGTCACATGCACTAGTGACTGCAGATTTGGTAACCTACTATTCATTATTTTCTTTTATTGATTGTTTTACAGTCCCCAAGGCACGTGTGTTGCTTTCTGTGCCACACAAAAAAAAAGGTTCTGAAAATTCTTGGGTTTTTTTACAGGAGTAACAGCAGCTGTCTGTCATTGTTAATGACAATGGCAGCCTATTTTTTTCCCCTATTAATTCTGATTAGGGGGCCTCACATGAATATTAAGTCCAATTTTTATGATGAATTATGTCCTGCAACCATAAAAACAAATCATGTCAACCTGAGATATTTTCTTATTTAAAGATGGCCTTTAAAAACCTAAAATCACAACAAATTAATTATTTGGCTTAACCACTTTGTTAATTTTTTTTTAAAGAGAACAGTAGATGCAATACTTGGGTTATACTGCATTCAGGACAAAGAGACAAACCAAACCAATGAGAAAATTGTGGAAAAGTAAGATATGACCCACAAATATAAATAGCCACTAATAGCTGTAGTTAGAAAAATAATATACTTGTTTTATAACTCTAGGTGGCAGCAGTGGAACAAAATAGAGAAAAATGTATGATTATGATTATACTTGCTCACTGTTAATATAAAATCTATTAATTAAATACTGCTGATGGTGTTTCTTGACACAATATTACTTTTATGCTCTAGATGGCAGCAGCATCACAAAATACAGAAAATTAAGATTCATTGTATTCATGCTGTGTCCAAATATGCAGCTCCTTCAAGTTTTTGGAAGTTAAAGTTGGACAGGTCAAAATGCAGATTTCCTGTAGGCACTTTCCCACCACAAAAGAAGGAAAAAAACCGAATGATTGTTAAATATCATGTACAGTTAGAGGTAAATCACTTCTGAAGTAAGGCTACAGTCTTAGAACTTTCTGGGTTTTACTAACGGAGAACTGCTGTGCAGAAAACATAAAGGACAGCACCTCCCCAGCTGGGTGTAGTATACTGATCCTTAAAAATCTGTGCCTGTGCATATCTGTCATGGATCTTGCTTTTGCGTATTAGGAGAATTACAGCTTTTGCAAGAGAAGGCAGTAACAGTAACCATATCATGTATTCAGTCTTTAACGTATAAGTTCTTGCATATTTCAATTCACAAGGACTTCATATGCATAAGTCTGGGTCAAAGGACTTTGAAGTGAAAAGAAGGCATTTGCTTTAGATTCTACAAAGTTTTGGTAAAAGCCATTTTGAGTATTGTTTAAATAGAAAGCATCATAGGTGCCAGCTCAGCAGAAGGCTGCTCTGGGGGTAGAAGCAGGAGGGACTGGAGGTGGAACCACACAGCCTCAGCTCCCCTGCTTTTTCCTCTCCTGATGGAGACAAGGTCATAAGTGGATGAAAAGTTCAAGCAGTCCAGTAATACCTTCATCTTCAAATCATTACCTGCCAGGTGAGGTTATGTAAAACTCTACAGAGAATTGTTTAAGTATAGCAAGTTTGTTGTTCAGGTTGTTGTGGGTGCCTACCCTGTGTAATTTTACTGCTGTTATGGCCAAAAGAGCAAGCATCCACCAGAGACTGCGTGATAGGCAGTGTAATGCATCACCAAGTGTAAACACTGAATATTAAGGGAAATCCAGTGTATGAAGAGATTCTCTTCAGTATGGGTGGAAAAAAGAATTGAGTTTACTGCTGAGATAGAGGATGGACTTAAGGAAAATGGGGCACTCACTTTCTTCAGCTGGCTGGTGTATTATCCTTAGTCTCAGAGGCTTCTTGAGGGTTAAAAAGGGTATTGCCTGGTCCAGTTTTAATTGGGTTAGGAGCACATTTTGTCAGAAACAGATTGTTGCCTAGTGCCATGCTAGGGTCACACTATGGAGGTGATTCCTTTGACATATGGGAGTGTGCCTTGTTCAAAGGTGCAAATCTGTATGCTGAGTGAACTGACTCACTCGGATTTGTCAGTATGATCTATGAGTAGGACTATGTGAGAGACCCAAACACTAACTGGGGGCCCATCAAGTTTTTCCTTCATCACTTAATATTCACTCAATATGGAAAGTTTCTTGGTCTGTGCTGCTTATTAAAAAAATGGATTTTTAATTAAATTATTATTTTATTTTAAAAATTGTTAAATCT
>NW_009601556.1:0-8911 GCF_000690535.1 Cariama cristata | reverse complement strand
AGGGAAAAAAAATTAAAGCAGGAAACTAAAATTGAGCTGGTATCACCAGTATTAACCTAAAATGAAAGTTAAGGCAGTCCACTTACTGAGTGAATACTAACTGAAGTATTTTGTTATATAAATAGATGTTTGTTAGCTATTGATATATCAGATTGGAATTAAATCATCAGATCGTCAGTTCCAAAGACTGACTGTAAACTCTAAATAATTCCTTTTGAGCTCTTTGATTATAAACCCTAAAGAATTTCATCTGCTGAATCTGTAACTCAGACGTGGTTAGTATTTTGATAGGGAAATGAAAAAAAAACCAAACAAACACTTTAGCACCTGAACAAAACTTTATGAGAAAGACATGAAGGTCTCCTCTCAGTTCCTCTATGGTGGCTAGTATCTTCCTTTTCTCAAAAGTAAGCTTATCCAACTATTGTTTCAGATTACTTAAAACTATTAGAAACTTTTCTGGCACTTTTCCCAGATAAAGTCCAGTTGCTTATAATGAACAGGCCTAACTGAATTTTCAAACGCAAAAATTAAATTAAAAATATTTTTGATGTCTCTCACTAAGGAAAAGCAAGGATAAAAGTAGGTAAAGGAAAAAGCAAATATTGAAGATTGCAAAAATGTTGCAACTCTTATGTTCTCTGTTCTTATAGTCTCTGGGAAGAAGAGGTGAAGTAATCCCAGAACCAACTGGTGGTGCTGGTATTGTGCTTCTCACTACAGGCTTTCTTCACAACCCAAAAAGAAGTCCATGTGCTGGGCTGCACAGACTGCTCTAAAGCTCTGCAATTAGATGTGCTGAGGTTTCTATTTTCTGGTGAATACCAGGTGCCCCTTGGATTGTGAAGCATGCTACAAGCTTTATGTCTTTGGCGATCCTATATAACTTCATGGTGCATGCCAGTGATGTGTATGAGATCAGGGTTTTCTGAGGATTAGTCATAGCTTAACCACTTGTCCTGTAGGTACAAATACCTGCTGGGGGAGGGTTGTTCTAGGGAGATAGTGATTCCATGGAAATAATATTTTTTCCTATTAAAATGAGATTGCTGTTGAATGTAACACTGCGGCATTAATTTTGCAAGATGGGTATGTGCACATTCTCACTTTACTCCCTCCATGCTGTAGCCAGATTCACAGACAAAGCTGTTCTACTGGTGGGATGAAAAAGCACAGTGAAAGTAAGGGCGTTGTATCCTTCACCTGGGTAACATCTCTCTGTTCCTCCTCTGCTTTGAATAAATTCTTTTAAGGCTTGGACAGCTCTTGATAGTAGAGATCCCCTTAGCTGGTGCCAGCTAATGTTGTTGATGGGAGGAGGGCAAGGACAGCTGCTGCCTTCTCCATAGTAATATCAATATATAGTAATAGTAGTAGTGTTACTTTCTGCCCACCATTTAGTTTGTCAGCTGAATAGCAACTATATACTGCAAGAGACTAACCAGCAGGGTTCATCGTTTCCTCTTTATTGCAATGATTTTGAATATTTCTTTAGAGGGGACTTCCTATGCCTGAGACTATAATATACTTACCTACTGTGTGACCCACTGTTTAGTTGTATGGAGAAAGGACTGAAGACATGTTCTAGAAAGAATATCTTGAAGTGGAGTAGTGCAGGAAGAGGAATGATACAAGAAGGCTATAGAACGTATGTTTTCTCTGGAGAGGAAAAAATGCATTAAGACACAAACATTTTCTGCATGTGCATGAGTGCCCGGCTCACAGATACAATGCCACTTCATTGAAGTGGTCCTCTCAGCCTGTGAGGTACCATCGTCAGCCAGAGAGACATAAATTACTCCTTGCTTTGTGAACTACTATAATGATCAAGCATTAGAGGTGTCTTAATTTATTGAAATGCGACAATGACTGAAGATGCTGAAAAGCACTGGCTAAGATTGTCACAGAATCCTTGGAGCAGAACCTGGCTTCTTTGAAGTGTTCTCCAGCACTTTTTAAATTATTTTTTTTCTTAGGCTTTGTAGATCATTCCTGTGGTTTCTAACACACAGCCTCCCCCCATTTTATAGTCTCACACTGTAGTGTAACCATAAATCCTAAAGAAAGTGATTCACCTCGATCTGCCTCTGGTGGACATTCTCTAATGTTAGTGCCTTGGAAATATCATTGAGCAGGGAAATTCTCCAACTAATATTTGATTAAAAAAGAGGTGGTTGCTCACTAGCATGTGAAGGTTATGTAGTAAGGATCACTTTTCTGCAGGTAATCTAACCTGTTCCCTAGTATAGATGATTATGACAGGATCTTTGCAAGTCCATGAAATAAAAGTTACTCAAAATTATAAATCGTTGTATCAGGAAGAGAAAGTACCATTTGGGTGAAAGCACTGTGCTTTCGCATCAATCAGCATAAAGTTTCTGACAGAGCTGCTCTGCTCATTTGAAGTCTCTTTCACCTGCTTTTTTGCCATTGTGTGATAATGTAAAGCAGAGATGTGCAGCCTTGGTAGCTGTGAGTTGGATCTCTGCTTTACAAAGCCCTGTAACTTATACCTCTTCCTCCCATCTACAGCTGCAGTCTGTGTCCCCTCTGCCAGCAAGCAGCCTTCATCCTCTTTCACACAGCAGCCAAATCCACCTTCGTTGCCGCAGCAGCTCTCCTGCCCTGTCTAACCTGCCCAAGCAGCCTTCAACTTCTACACATTGGCACAGGCAGCAGCACCTTGCTCATCTCCTCAACAGTTTAAAATCACCTCCACTGCATAAGCAGCAATACTCTTCTCCTCTTCGCTGACCAGTCAGCTTTCATTTCCCCTGAAAGTCCCTGCTACTAGACCTAATTTTCTGTATCTGTAGAAGGCTGCTGCAGAAGGGAGGAGGAAAGAGTAGGCAAAAGGTCTGGCCAGGGAAGGTGAAGGCTGGAGCTAGGATGGGAATACCTTATGGACTGATTCCAGCATAAGAGGTGTCTGCTAGACCACAATGGACCGTAGTGTTTTCACATATGGAGAATGAAGTTGGCCGTCTCCAGCTACAGGTCAGATGTACCCTGACTGAGACAATGATCTTCTTCAGTCCATGTTCTGCTGAACTTCACAGCTTGGGTTCAGCATTAATGAACACTATAGTTTCCACTTAATGGATTTTAAATGCTTTTTTTAAAAAAAAACAAACCTCTCCTCTCGATGCACACAGGCAGCACTGAGTCACCCCAAATCCCAGAAAATTCAGTAGATCTTACACGGCTGTAAACATCAAAAATTTCATTGCTTATCTAGTAACCAGCTTTGAGTGTGTTTTGAACTGAAGAGCTCAAACCTAGGAGGAAAAAAATCTCAGCATTTCAAACTGAAAGCAACTGTTATCTTTGAAGCATGAACAAAGTGTACCAATAATGTTCTCAGCTGAGCACGCAGATTCTTAGTTTGGTTTTGCTGATAACTAAAAATTAATTCAGCATTAAGTCTTAATATAGACATGTCTCTGTCTGGCACCTGCAAGAATTCCCTCCAGTACCTTCTCTATATTAATGCTGTAAACATCAGTATTAGCAATGACTGATTCGGCAACATACACCTTGAACTCTGGAATAGTGACTTGGCACCTGAGCCCAATACAGCTTCAAGAGGACTGTACTCCCTTACAGCTTACCAAGTCTTCTCTTAAAAGGTTACATGTCAAAATGTCACCAGACTACATTACCAGGCTATTCAGAAAATGGACAGTAGCAAAGTAAGATTGGGTATTTAGTGTATGATACTATTTCTATTCTGATAAGGCAATAGGCAGAGATACTTTTTTTTCATAAACAAGTTAACCCTTTCTTTATGTTCAGTCTTATCTACTGCCTTCTAACTGCATTTTACTCCAGCTAATTTTTCCAGACCCAACCAGGTGAGAGAGTGAGACAACAGTTTTTCCACTTTTTTGTCCTGTCAGCATAATTGTTTACTAAGTTTTATGTAATTACATGTGTACAAATGTACTGAATGAAGCTGGATAGATGATACAAGTTGAAATTTGAAAGGCAGAGGTCTTGACTGACTGGAAGTGAAAGCCTAAAATAGTATGTATGACCAACATGATGAAACACTGGAAACACAAGCTCTAACTACAGTTTCAACTCCAAGGTTATGGTGTCAGGTCTTGGGTGGCAGGTTTTCCAAACCCAGTGATACAAAAAATACATCCTTTGCTTTTAAACTGATTGAATTTTGTGCAGAATCACTGACAGACAGTGGTAACACATCTACTCTGCAGAGAAGAATATGTAGAAAATCAAGTATGATGTGTAATCTCATTATCAAAGAGAAGCCAAAGCTTTGATGTCAACAGGAGTCCTTCTGTGGACTTTGATATAGAATTAATTTCTGTAACCTTAATTATTTTTCCTCTGTCTTAGTATTTTTATTGCACAATGAAATCGTGTTTTCCTGAGACAGCGCAGTTTGGGGATTTTATTTTCTTTCTTTTTTTCAATTTTGTTTTGGTTTTAGTGGGAGTATTTGTTGTTAGTTGAGTTGCTGAGAAAAAAAGTTAAGTGCCTCTGTCCAGAGGGACAGTAGAGGATGTATATGTGTCTTGTAAGAGAGACGTAGGTGCCATATTAGCCTTATGATGGATGCACAGGAATGAAGAGTGATAATTCATTCAAAATCACCGGATGTAGTATTTTGATGTATTATGACAACATAATCTTGTGTGTTAATAACAGATTATAATATGTATATTTATAGGGCAGTATTTAGTCAGATGAGATTTGCCTATCTGTCTTTGAAACCAACAGTGGCCGTTACTTAATAGCGCTCAAAAAAAGGCATGCTGTAGCATCAGACTTAGGTGGGATTGTGGGTTTGGAGAACTCTCTCCATGGTTATTTGTTTCCTCCTCACTCTCTTTTGAGGATTCCTAGAAAAATATATTTCATACAAGAACTCTAGTGTTCTTCTAATTTGGTGATATTAATTTCATTTAGTTGTGTGCCCTTTTCACAGACCCAATTTAATGTGCCATTCTGCTCTGCCACACAGAACAGGGATGAGTGAGGAAGAACCAAAACTTTTCTCAAAATTGAAAGAAAGGCTTCATTATATGAAGCTTAACAGAAGAGCAAGAGTGACAGGATTTCCATACAACTGAAAGATTATCTTCTTTAAATGTGTAACTCATGTTTGCTCTTTGTGGTTATATTGTTAGACTGTACGTTCGGCTCTCTCAAGAGGCATTTAGGACTTCAAATAGAGTAATAAATTAATTTGCAAGATAGAGACAATAATGAAAGATTCGATTTCAAACCAGCGACGTGAAACTTTTGTGGAATTTTCGAACATTAAAAAGCATAAATGACAGCCTTATTTACTTGCGTAAATGAACCCACCAATGAAATAAAATACAAGATTGACAGCATTAGGAAGAGTAGCTTCTTTTTTTTATCTCCAAAGAGATGTGACATACAACAGTGTTATTGCTAGCTTTCTTCCACGTCACTTGGCCACCCCACTCCCCTAAGAGGCCAAGCACAACAAAGTGAGGGCAGATCAGAGATCTGGTTACGCAGTCCTTGCTTTTTCTTAGATAACTAAGGTTACTCTTGGCAACAAGGAGGTGACGAGTTGACACCCATCATCTAAGAAAGGAAACCATTAGTTTACTCAAAGGCCAATACAAAGCTCCCAGACAGGAACAGTTTTCTGTCACTATCTATCAAGGCTAGAGCACAGCTACCCAGCTTTCTGTGACATCAATTTTATGCTGAGAGCACAGCAGTCTCAAAAAACACTAAAGAGCCATTTACTTGTAAAGTATAAGAAACATCTGTCAGGGGCTAAAAGTGTTAAAGAAATACTTAACCATACATTGAGTTGGCAGATTCTTAGGTTCAGATTACAGGAAAAAACATTAGCAGTGAAAGTCCACAAGATTTATCCTAATTTATCAGATTACTTCCTCAGAAACTCTCCTTTTGAACTGCTCTTCAACGGAAGAACAAATGTGTAGACTTCAATGCTTAATAAAGCTAAAAGCTTCTCCCTGGGGTAATTGAAATTTTTCTATCAAAGGGTAGATAGACCTGGTTGCAGCTGCAACAAAGAAGAAACATATAAAGCCAAGTGGAAAGCAGTTAGACAGCATTGGTGGTGTAGGACCATTGAACATGGTCTTGCTAATTGGAATCTATAGCACAGGACATTCAACTACATGCTGGGCAAATGACCCTGAAAGTTTCAAGTCTATCTAGTATTAAAAAAAAAAAGTTCAGATGTAAAAATAATCATACGAATGATGGATTCTGTATCCTTGAATGGGCATAACCAACCAGAGATCTGGGTAACTGGCAAATTTCTTTTTTAAATAAGGCCCTTTGAGTCCCAGATATGCATCTACTTTCACAAGCATTTCAAAACCTGTCTTCTAATAATTTCACACAGAGCTTTCAGAGAAGCAATGTTCAAAAGAATGAAAGTAATGAAACACAGCAAAGTTTTACATTTTTATTTCTGTACTTTGGGAAAATTCCTATTGAAGACAGAAGGCAGTTCAAATTGGAATTGCTTTACTGCCAACAAAAATGTGTGACTCTTGATCTAATGAAAAATTAGAGAGATTGAAAAGCAGAAGTAGACTTAGGAAGGATTTCAGTTACAGCAGGATGCAGCCCTTATTGCATTTGTAGTTCAAACTGTGATCTCTAAGGAGACCTAAATTGCTCCAGTGTGTGGAATTTAGGGTATTTGAGACTTTATTTTCTCAGAGGAACAAGTACGGGTAGATAAGACATCAGGCTTTATTTTCATGCATTTAGAAAACATGTTTTATTTCAATGTAAAATAAAATGTCATTTATTGATGAAAATGTTGAATTCTTAAAACATTTGTCATGTGAATTAAAAGTTGTTCAAAATGGTTCCATAAAGTGGAACTTGTGAATTTTTTCCAAGGTTCCAGTCCTGCAAACTGATTTGGATAAGCATACTTTTCTTCTATACAGAAAAAGCCATTGTATTTGTAATTGTTATCAGTATGCAAGGATTCACTGGCTCAAAATCCAAACTGTCATTCTCTCACGCTCTGTAGCTTTGTGAGCACTAAAGTATTTGTGGAAAGTGAAACAGCTTCAACAGAAAAAGCTGGAATTACGTCTATCCTTCACAAAGTGCTAGCATACAAGGATGTCAGAACAAGCTACCTTGGGCACTGGAAACATTTTGCCCATGCTTGTTTGGTGTTCCACAGAGGCTAAGTACCCTACTGACAGCTTGGGTGCAACACTGGGTTACATGGCTGTGTTGCTTCCCATGCAACTACTACTTCATTCAGAGCTTAGTCCAGTATCTTGACATGATACAACATTGACTGTGTGGTACAGATATGCTCACACAGCTCAGGCAGCAAAAGATCTGCAATCAAATTCCTGCTCCAAGTCGACAAGAAGTAGATTTGAACTTGGATTTCCCAAATACCAGTAAACATTATGTTAGATATGAATTAGTCCTGTGGGTTTACATTGTTGACGTCTTCTACCATCTCTTCTTCCATTCTTTTTTAGTGAGAAAAAACACGTGAATGTCAGAGGTGACAATCATGTATTTTCATGTATTCCCTAGAACTATTCTTTCATGCTTGCTTTTCCTCATTTATCACCCATTTTTTCTATCTTCCTTTCTTACCTCATCTTTTTCATTCATCAAATTTTTCTTTTTTTCTTCATCAAAGTCTAAATTTTGAACCTTTCTTTCTCTGCTGTTTGAAACTTTCTTTCTTCTGCTGTTTTTATTTGCTGTTCTTGACATTTTTTATCATTTGTCTCCTCCTTGTTCCAATTTCTTTTCTTGCACATTTAATCTGTTTGCATTAATCCTCCTCAGCCCCTCCTTTCGATGGCTCTAAGGTATTTGTTTCTGAGAGTTAGTCACTTCTGCCCCACTGTCTAAAGAAGCATTTTAAACATTGAGCAGTGGAGCTCCCTTCTGACGTACCAATTCAGCCCGGCAGGAAAAGTCCAGGGCTGGAGGTGTAACTCCACTGAGACAGGACAGAAGAAGCAGGCATGCACAGTTGTGGAAAGAGCAGGTTAAAGCACCTTCAGTTTTTAGGGCTCAGATGATGAGTCTTCTGGCAATAAATCACTGGTGTCATCAGGAACTGCAGCGTCTAATATGCCAGACTAGAGCATTTGGTATCAGGGTATCAAACGACTGAAAAATAAGGAAGTGGAAGTATGCCAAAGAAATGATGTCCTGAGCACTCATGCAATAATTATTGATTAGATCAAAAGGATGGTCAGTTTTGTGGTATTTATCAGAACTGTCTACTTTATCACCGAAGTAGGTTCATGAGTTCCCTTTTTCATCTCAACAGATAGGCAGTCTGGGAAAATACTATGCTATTAATGGAACGGTATTTTTAGAAAGATGGGAAAAAAAAAAAAGGCAAGAATCCAGATGTTATCCCACCCTCTTCAATGGCATTTGTGATACAACTGGAACACACGGCCAGAGGAAGGTCATCTCAGTTGAGAGAGCACTCACAAAAGCCACAGAAAACATATTTTTTAACTTCTTGATAACTCATTTCACTGAAATACTATCTGTTCTATACTGCCTCATTGTATCTAACAGTAAAGCAGGGTTTGAGGTAATGTATATTCATGTGGTATCAATTACTAGCTATGTCTTGCAAACATCAAAATGTGCATGTTTAATCCCTTATTCTGAGCATTAGCATTTAATTTCTCAAAGTCAGTGCCTATGACTAAAGTAATAGAAAAGGTTCCCCTGATTTTTTGAGGGAGTTGAATACAATCCATTTTGGGAGAACAATTGATGTTGAGATCCTGACATTGACATATCGACATTGTTAGTACTTCGTCTATGAAATGCTTATCTTTGCTCCTAGGGCACTGAGACTCTGTATTTATCTGCAGTTTCTTTATATATATATATATAAAATAAC
>NW_009601555.1:3597-10959 GCF_000690535.1 Cariama cristata | reverse complement strand
TTGGGGGACAGCGTGGGGGTTTGGGGGTGCTTGGCAGGCTTAGGGCATTTCCTGGGCATGGGGGTGCCAGGAGCAGGTTTCCCTGCATGAGGGACCCTCTCCAGGACCACAGCAGAGCCCCAGAGCCAGTGGCCAGAGGTCTCTGTCACTGATGTCCTTGCTGGCTGCCCCACAGATGGCTTCGGCAGCACGAGTACGTGGAGAAGCTCAACATGCACGCCATCTTGAGTGCCTCCATGGGCCAGGAGCAGCTCCTCACCGAGCTGCTGGTCACCTATGCCAAGGTGAGCCTCCTTGGGTGCTATAGCGATCCCCGTGCCAGGCCTTCAGTACTGAGCTGCGGTTGTGTTGTGGACAATGTGCAATTTTGGAATAAAATGGTGAAGAATCTGTTGTATCTTTGGCAAAGACATTTGACTGGTGGTTTGCCAGTTCTGCTTTTTTAAAAAATTAAAGGTCAGGCTGTGGTATTTTTACTTGCTGGTCTCTGGTTCCTCTCTTGGAGATTATTTTGGTCTCTTTCATGCACCAGCCCCTCTGCTTGTGGATCTCTGACCTACACATGGGGTGTCCCAGCCTTAGAATGTGCTGGGCTGCACTGGGATGTGTGCTGCCCTGGACCTGCCCAGCTCCTCGGGGTCGTCTTCCCCCTTTGGAACCCCAGGAGCTCTCTCTGCCTGTTGGTCTGTTGGTGAAAAGCTGTTGACTTCTGAGCTGGGTGAATATAAAGACAGCACGGCCCAAGGCCACCGTCCTCCATGGGATGACTCCGAAGTCTGTGTGGCTGAGCATTAGCAATAAAACTGGTTCCCCTTGCAGCACTGGTCTGAAAGGCTTCGCTTTCCCCATGCCTTCCCTGTCTAGATTCCTGTTCTCATTGCGGAGCTGATCTCTGTGGAGATCTGGAAGCACAAGGTCTTTCCCGTGCTGTGCCGGCTGGAGGACTTCAAGCCGAGAAGCACCTTCCCCATCTACGTGGTGGTGAGTAGAGGGGATGGTGAGAATGAACCTGGAAATTGGGCAGGCACCACTATGCTTCAAAATAAATATCACTCTGAAGATCTCAGAGCTGGAGTTTTACGTCTCACCAGGCTCAGAAGTTGCGGTGAACAGTGTGACACAGTGGGAAACACCCGATTTCCCAAAGCCACAAGTGACAAACCTATGTCCTTTACACCAGGAGGGACAGGGACCCGCTCCCAGGGGAGCTCAGCTCTGTGGAGGGCTGCACCCCTGCCTAATCCTGCACAGGAGCTTGTCGGAGCTGCTGGATGGAGCAAAAGCCATTCCTGGAGGCAGCTGTGCTCCTGGCTTGCAGCTCCCCACAGCTCGGTGCTACCCTTGCTCCCAGGCAGCAACAGCCCTGGGGTATTTGCCCCCCTCTGAGGACTGTTCATCTCTGGCACCTCTAACCAGAGGGCTCTCCGAGGTTACGTGCCTCTGGGTTAAGAAAAATGTAGCTTTTTCTTACCGAGCTCCTGGGAGCAGCAGTCCCTTGGACCATTCTTGGCAAGGGAGCCATCTCAGGAGCTGGGCTTCTCTGCAGAGGGATGCAGCCCTTGACCGAAATCTGCCCAAGGCTTGGAAGTTTTAGCCCATTTTCAGTCCAGGGTAACACCTTGCTGGGGCAAGGTGGTGTCTTCCCTGGGCAGCCGTTTGTCTGCAGCATTGCCTTGAGGCAGTTACCTCTTGGTTCCCAGTCTCTGGCACGGCTGTCTGCCCCAGTCCCAGGGTGCTCAGAGCAGCGCAGCCATGCAGAGCACTGTCCCATCTTGGGCAGTGACTCTGTGCTGTGCCAGGGGCCGCAGCTTGCCCGAGGGCTATGGTTGTACTGCCGTTGTAGTGTAGAGACAGAGCCCTAAGAGTCCTGCCTGCTGGGAAGTGTGGTTCTCTATCAGCATGTTGTAGTGTCATAAGCATGTTAACATAAATATTAATATGAACTGCATGACCTGGAGTTGTTTTAAAGATTACATCACTTGTATTTGGCTCTTGGACTTGTGTTTAGCCACAACTACATAAGCAGTTTCTTAGAAGAGCCCTTTTCCTGGTCCCGTTGCCTGTGTTCTCAGTGCTGGTGACTGTCTCCACTGTTACCTCACTCTTGCCATTTTCCTCCTGCAGCTGCATCATGAAGCCTCCATCATTAACCTCTTGGAGACAGTGTTTTTTTACAAGGTAAGAGGCAGGTTCAGCTTTCTTCAGTGTAAAGCCCCTGGGGGTGGAAAGCCGCAGCTGTGGGGACTGGCCCTCTGTGAAACTCTTGTCTTTGTGAAGGAGATCTGCGAGTCAGCAGAGGACAGCATTCTGGATTTGATAGATTATTGCCACCGAAAACTGACCCTGCTCGCAGCTCGGAGCGCCAACGGGCAGACAGTGACCCCGGTGGAGCTTTGTCCCGAGGATCTGGCCAGCCCCTCGTCCATGGAGGTGAGGAGGAAGTCCTGTAGCTCATTGGGGTCACGTGTGATGGAGGATGTGGGCAGCCTGAAGAGGCACAGGGGGGGCCTTGCCCTGGAAAACCCCTTGGCTGCAACCCCAGCACCTCCTGCCCATCTCGGAGAGTGTCTGGTGATGGCACTTGTCTGTGCCAGCAGCTCAGCTGGGCTGGTGGCTTCACCCACCTCTCTCCACCCCATAGCCATGCTGCCGCCCTCTCTCGTGACAGTGTCAGCTTGAGGCTTCCTGCAGGATGCAGTCTGAGTTCTAAGAGGGGGACGCTGGACAGCTGAAAGGCAAAATAGTCAGTACAGGGCTTCTGGACATTTGCCCTTGCTTTTGAGAGTTATGTGGGCATATCTCCCTGGAGCTTGTGAAACCACCTTAGCTCAGGCTGCTGCTGGAGCCAGCCAGGGTTAACCATGAGAGGGATCCTTCCCTAAGTCGATGTACGATACGACTAGGAATTGTCCTAATGTGTTTCCCCCCAACTTCCCTGGCTCTCTGAGAAATACCTCCTTTCTGTGCTGGTCTGGGCCAGCAGCGAGCCTGGAGCTGTTCCCAGCCAGGTGTTCCCAGGCTGCCACGCACACCTTCCCAGTGCAGGAGCTCTCTTTGCTTCTGGTGCTTCTCAGCACCTTGAGTTTTCTCCTTAAAGTGCGCACATCACAAAGGAGCGTCTGGAGAAGTGGAGTTAAAGTGAGAGCCTGCAAGCTTGGCTGTACCTCGTTGCATTGCCTCCATCCTTTGGCTTGTTGCCCGAGCATGTGCTCCTCTTCCAGAAAAGGGAAGGAAGTGGAGGGTTCCGGAGCACAATAGGGGTGTTTTCCAGGAAATGTTTTCCCAGCTGAGAAGGGGAAGAGGGTGTCTTTGTTAGTCCTTTGACATGGCTCAAGTTTAAAAACTAACCTTTTCTAGCCAATAAGGTTCTAGAAAGCCCTCGTCTCCCAAAGAGCCTGGTTTCCTCTGATTCATTCCAGCCCCTCCTGACTCTGCATACAATAACCTCATATGAAAAAGCTGTTCCTGGCCTGTCCTGTGTTGTGCAGCCTTTGTCCTTTGTGACTGTGTATGGTGGTAACCCCTGGAGCAGGACCTGTACTGCTGTCCCCGAGAAGCACAGGCAGAAGATAGTCCCTGCCTGAAGGTAGCAGAGATGAGGTCTGGATACCAGGAGGAGCTGTAGGAAACAGCCTCACTGGGGCAGTTTGAGGAGGGAGGATAGGGAGGGAAGAGCCCATAAGGCTTTCCTAGTAGCGTGTGGGGCACCAGCACGGAGAGCGCAGGGCTTCTTACCGCAGGAATTTGGAAGGGAACTGTTGCAGTGGCACTTTAGAGAAATACGAGTTGCTGAGGTCAGTGCTCTGCACATGAAAATGTGAGCTGCTGAGCATCTGGGACTGGAGAGGAGAAGCTTTGCCTGAGCCAGGGGGAAGGACTTGGCCCCTCTCAGCCTAGCCATCCCGATGGTCTTGAAAGAGGCTGAATCAGAGGGTGGTCAGGCCGTTAGCCTGAGCATGTGGGGGATGAACGGGGTGTCCGCCTGCCCAGGAAGGGAAGGAGGCCGGGTGACTGAAGAGCATGGCATAGCTGCGGGCTGGGATAACCACAGGCAGATATTCTAGCTGGCTGTGTGCAAGCTGGAGGGGAGAGGCAGATCCAGGAGGGCTGGATGTAGGACTGCAGCTGCACCAAGTTTCTACCTCCTCCTCCTCCTGTTCCTCCGCGGGTCATGCAGCTCCCCATTCCCTCAACCTCACAGGTCTCTGCAAGGCCATGGGCCACAGGATGATCCCAGAAGGGGAGAGACGAGCAGACTGGGACTGGCCTCTCTCAGGGGGTGTCCCTGTGAAGGGGCACTGCTGCCAGTAGCCACCCGTGACCTGTTAGGGGTAGGAAGATGAGGGACGAGCAACAGTGGGCTGCAAGCAGTTCTGTGGCTGCTCTGGCAAACAGGGAGTGCTGGCACAGTCGAGAAGAGAAGCAGAGTTTGTTTTGCAGGGCCCTGGTTTCCTCCCCAGTCTGTGGTTACCGATGCGCAGCCAACAGCCTGCCTTCCTATAGCTCCTGGGAAATGGGGCCTGAAATCCCGAGGCTGTGCTTGTCCCTCCACAGGAGCTGCAGAAGCAGGCGGAGACAATGGAGTTTGAGATTTCCCTGAAAGCCCTGTCCGTGCTGCGGTTCATCACCGATCAGGTGGAGAGGTAGGTGCCCAGGAGCAGCAGAGGACATGCGCCAAGCTCTCTGGTTGAGATACCTATGGGGTGGCAGCGGGTGCCTGGACCCTTTTCAGCAGCTGGCTGTGTCCATGGTGGCAGTGGCATTGTGCCCTGGAAGGAAAACGCAGCAGCACTCCACCCTGCTCCGCAGTACTCATGGGAACCCAGATCATTGTTTTTTTCCTGCCTCTCCCAGTTGCCTCAGGGAGCATTTGTATCTGTCCTGGCATTTGTCTGCAAGTGCCATTTCACCCTTTCTGTTGTATCTCCAGTCTGCCCCTGAGCGCGCTGACACGGATGCTGAACACCCACAACCTGCCCTGCCTCCTTGTCGAGCTGGTGGAGCATTGCCCCTGGAGCTGCCGGGAAGCAGGTACAGATCGTGCCCCGTGGTACCTGGGGTGCCATGGTGGGGTGCTGAGTCCTGCATCCATTCATGGGTCTGCTGTAGGAGCCCTGGCAGAAAGCTGCTTCCCCTCTACCCTCTCCTCCAGCCTCCTCCCCTTGCTCCTCACTAGTGCTCCCGGCCTGAAGCTGTTCAGCTTGAAAGCAGCTGCAGCACAGCTGGGCTGAGGACCCGGCAGTGCTCCCAAAAGCCGATCCTCACGGAGGGACGTGTCTCTTTGGAGCTTTATCACGGCCAGGACGGGAGCGTAGCACATCTGCCAGCCCTACCTGCTCCTCTGAGGAGTCTTGTCCTGGACACAGAAAGGCCACAGTGCCAGTCTCAGCCTGTCTGCGCCTTTCTGAGACAACACGAAGAATTAGGGCCAGACATGGCCTCTCCCAGGCAGCAAACCGATTCCCCTGAAGCTGCTTGTCATTGAGTGGCACTCTTGCCAAAGCCTCTGACCAGGCTGTGCCCATCAGCCATTGCCTGCACCATCGGCCCGACCCCCTGCACCTCTGCAGCCAGGCGTGCCCCCCTGCAGCCCCCCAGCTTCCCTGCTGCCTGCTTCTGAGCAGTGGTGGGGCACAGCCGGGGGCGTGGGAACCTGTGCTCCCCTCCCCAGCCCTGCACCGGGGGGGGTCACAGCACGGGCAGGGGAGGAAGAAATGCTGGGAAACACGTGGCTCTGCGCCTGCCGAGAGGAACCCAGCTGGATGTGGGAGCTTTCCTCCTTCCTCTAGCCAGGAAACACATCCCTTCTCTCTGCCTGTGCGCTCGGGGTGTCAAAGGGAGCTTTGATCCAGGGCCCTGAGGGAGGGGCTGGAAAGAAACCAGAGTGCAAAGGCATTTCCAGGCTGTGCAGATGCAGGGCTACATCCTCCTCCATCCCCCAGAGCAGCACAGTAGCTCCTGGAGCTTGTTTTGTCACTTCTGTTATATTCATGCTACTTCTGGCTTTCACTGGCGGAAGAAATTCCAGAAGAGCAGGTATTGGCCATGCTGGTACCCCAAAACATGCCTCTCCAGCCACTCTGTTGTTGCAGCATGGGCTCCCCCACCATCTACCAGTGCTCTACGCTCCTGGGCAAGTAGAGAGGGAGATATCTCGGGAATCTTTCAGTTCCTGCCACAGCCCTATTGTTTTAATACCTGTTCTTTATGCTTTTCATGCTCCTTAATATATTGTCTCAGTACCAAGTAGGCTGCTGTGCTGAGCAAAGGCGTGGGGAAACTGAGGCAAGCAGCAGCAGAGGGCCTTCCCTGCAGTAAAGTGAGGCAGCGAGTATAGGCCAGCATCTCCACCTCTGAGCCGTCTTCCCTCAGGCAGCACTGTTTCTCCCTGGAGCCAGGTGTTTTTGTGTCCCTCAGGCAAGCTCAAGAAGTTTGAGAATGGCGTGTGGCACGAGGTGCCCCCTGAAGACCAGGTGAAGA
Organism: Cariama cristata; assembly: GCF_000690535.1. Classification (NCBI taxonomy): domain Eukaryota; kingdom Metazoa; phylum Chordata; class Aves; order Cariamiformes; family Cariamidae; genus Cariama; species Cariama cristata. The sequence continues at coordinate 4,479 of NW_009601555.1, read as the reverse complement.
TGACCAAACTCGATGGGCAGGTGTGGCTTGCCCTCCTCAACCTCCTGCTCAGCCCTGAATGCCAGCGCAAATACCACTTTGATGGCTTCAACAAGAGCCAGCTCCTCAAGGTAGGAACCTACACCATGAAGGCCGTGGGCCCCACGACACGGAGTAGGACCTTGCCAGCACTAGGCACCTCTGGGCATCTCTCCCCATCCTCACTCTGGGCTCCTAGGGGCCAGTGGTGGGAGAGCAATGGGGTCTGTCACCGTGCCAGCAGCAGCAAAGCTTGCGTTTGCAAGTGCGCCTTGTGGGACCCCCATGGGTCGCTCTGCCAGTGCCTCACAGATCCCTGTTCTTGCCATGCTGCTTCCCCAGCTTTGGCTCCCTTCTCTTGACTTCTCTCTGTTCGCTCTTCTCTTCCCCTCTGTGTCCACAGCTCCGTGTGTTCCTGACGGACGTCCTTGTTGACCAGCTGCCCAACCTGGTGGAGATGCAGAGATTTCTGAGCCATCTTGCGGTGACAGAGCCGGCTCCCCCCAAAAAGGATCTTGTCCTGGAGCAGGTATCCTGTGGCTCTTCCTCCACCTCTCCAGCCACTCTGCTTTAAGCCTGATAGCTCCCTACCCCCTTTTTCTCCCACCAAGCTCAGCTCCGGAGAGGTGGTGCCCTGGTAAAGCAGCCAAGCACCCATTTCACAGTTACACCCTTGTTGCCAGCAATGTGGATGACATGGAAGCCTTGTCCTGCTGCCGCCGTGGCCAGCCAGTCACATCTAAAGGCGTAAATGCTGGGTTATAAACAGCTTTCCAGATTACACTGAGTCCCTGGGGTGGTGGCTGCGTGGGGCAGAGACAACCCCTGGCTTGTTTTGACAATTAACTCTTCGTTTAGCATTTA
>NW_009601555.1:3196-3582 GCF_000690535.1 Cariama cristata | reverse complement strand
TTCTGGACTTACCAGGAAAGAGTCCCCTTTTATAGCCCTGGCCTGGGGCTGTTTGGCACACTGTTTACGGAGGGACACTGTGTACGGAGGTCTGGTGACAGAGGCTGAAGTCAAACTGGTCCCAGCTGATGTCTGAGGCTTGGGAGTTGGGCCCTGAGGGTCTTCGAACAGTGTGAGATTCTTGGGGTTTTAAATCTGTGCAGTGGTAATCTGTGGACAAAATTGTTTCTACTGCCTTCTCATGAGCTGAGTAGAGAAATGGTGTGTGGGGGCAGATCTGCAAAGAGGCAGCTGAGAAGAGCTGGAAGAGCAGAGGCTTTTCCCCATGGCTGGAGGCTCCCACGCCGCTTCCCCGCGCGGATGGGGCGGTCAGGGAGCCGCCCGAT
>NW_009601555.1:0-2772 GCF_000690535.1 Cariama cristata | reverse complement strand
CAGGCTGCTGCCCTTCTCCTTAGCTCTGCTTTTGTGCTGGTGCTGCTCCTGCCTCCACCAAGGGCTGGGGCTGAGCCCGGAGGGCGGGCAGGGGGAGCCAGCTGGAAGCACACACGTGGGCTCCCTGCTCTGCCCAGAAAGCAGTGAACTCACTCCTTGTCGCCAAGCCAAGCTGAAGAAAGGCCTTTTTCCATTCCTCCTCCCCTTCCAGGCCTCGCTATTTTTACTCTGCTGGAGAAGTCAGCGCTGTTTGAAGCAGCATCGTCCTCTCCAGAGCCTGAACTCCCCGCACCGCTCTTGGCTGGAGCTTTCCCTTTCGCGCCAGCCAGCCCTTCCCTGGGTGTACATCTTCGGGGAAGTGACGAGTGGAAAAATCTGCTCAGGCAAACGACTCCAGAGCACGGGGTTCGTGCCGCTGCTGGCACACAGGGCACTGAGATCCCAGGGCTTTCTGTTCGGGAGCCCAGGCCTTGGGGCTGAACTCTCACTTCCAACCGGACCCTGAAGATTTTGCCTTGTTTCACCTGAACGCTTGTTGGCGAGTGGCTCCATCTCCTCCACATACCCAAAAGCACACCCTTGCTCCCTGCACCTTCATCTCTGCACACGCTGCCTCTGCTCACCCTCCTCGGGGGGCATGCTCCTTGTGCCCAGGGCTGGCGGCACCCCCCTGAATGCCCCCGTACCGCAGTGCCTTTAGTCGGCCTGCAAGCACCCCTTCCTCCCACTCTGCTTCTCCCACCAGGTTCCTGTCATCTGGGACCACATCCTCAAGAAAAACGCAGGGAAGTGGGAAGCCATCGCCAAGCACCAGGTGAAGCGCGTCTTCAGCCCCACCGAGGAGGAGCTGAAGCTCCAGGCACACAGGTAAGGCCCTGGCACATGCACACAGGGTGCCCAGTGGAGCCAGTATCCCCTTAGCAGTGGCTGGAGCTCAGCACTGGGAGGACAGAGGGCTCTGCGGTACAGGCTGGGGATGTCCCCTCTGTGGCAGGGTGCAGGGGGGACAGCTCGCCACTTGTTGGCAGTTCCTCTTGAGCAGGCTCACTCCCTCTCTGCCTGCCACAGGTGGACACAGACCTACAGCCTGGACATGATGGAGGCTCTGGCCCCTGACAAGCCTCGCTGCAGGTTCTGTGGTGCAGAGGCGGCCAAGCGGTGCTCTCGCTGCCGGAACGAGTGGTACTGCACGCGGTAAGAGAGCCCTGCCACCCCCCTGCGTCCCCTGCAGTCCCCCAGTGCTCCCTGCTCCCCAGAGCACCGCAGACCTCACCGGAGGATGCTGTGAAAGGGCCAAGGAAAGCCAGGGGTCCCACCGCTGCTCAGCACCGCTGGCTCTCCACTTGCCACCTACCTCTACAAATCTTATGGTGAGGCTCATGTGCCAGGACCCTGGTGGAGGAGGTGCTGGTGAGTGTTGGGTTGCCGCTGTGAGGTGCTGAGCTGCCCGTGCCCACACCACCAGCAGCGACGGGCTGGGTTTCCTGTGGTGACACTATCTCCCTCCCCTGCACCTTGGTGGGGCAGGAGTGGGGAGGAAAGCACCCATGGCTCTGTGGGTGCAGGTGACAGGCTGGGATGTGGCAGCTGGGATGGTGGCAGTAAATTAAATCTTCTCTGGTCCTGAACCATCTGGCAAGGTCTGGCGTTAAACCGTCTTAGCCCCTGGAGCTGGGGGCTGCATCCACCTCCCTGTTGGGCTAATGCTCAGCCCTGCCAGCTCCCGCCCAGAGCCCCGAGGAGTGTGGTGCTGGGGTTTGTCCTTGTCGCTGCTTCACTCCCAGGGATGGATGTGGCCCTGCTGCGTCCCTGCTTGAGCTGCGGACATCCCGCTTTGCAGCAGCACCCCTGAGCAGTGACCTTCCCCTCCGCAGGGCGTGCCAGGTCCAGCACTGGCAGAAGCACAAGGCTGCTTGCAACCTGATGGCCGGGGTGCCGAGGGGCGTGGATGACCAGTAAGAGAAGCGGTGACTGGCATCTGGCCGGCGGCTCAGCAAGGCAGAGGTTCCCCCTGCGTGCAGCCCAGCAGCTGGAGAAGAGAAGCCGGCAAAGGCCCAGGCTCTGCCTCTCCTCTCCCACCACCCCATCACGTACCCTTCTCCAATAAACCTCCTTTTGCACCTCACTGCTGCTTGACTCCTGCTTTTTTTCTCCTAGCTGAAGATGCTGAACTCTTTCCTCCCCTCCTTTGCACCTAGGCAGAGGGGGTGGTGTCCATTTTTCCCCTCTGCAATAACAGAAATCCCAGAGAATCCAAAAAAAGAGCCAGTAAGGGTTGTGGTTACCAGAAGGGCCAAGCCCTCTGCAGCTGAGGCATGTGAGCTGGGGGAGGAAAGGGGACGAGAAGGCCCTTGTGCTGCCTCTTATCTTTTGGCCGCCATCGTTGGAGCGGCGGGTTGGGGAGGCAGAGGATGTGGTTAAGCACAAGCAAGCACCTCGCTGTGAGAAAGCACATGAGTTTCTTGGGTGTTTGTCATCTGCCATCTCGCAGAGATGATTCCCCCCCCTCCTCTCAGTTGATGTGACATTAACACCCAGGGCTTGACCCCTCCACCCACCAGCATCTCTCTGCAGGGTTTAGTGGTGTCAACCGTGGGGTTCCCCCCCCGCCTCTCCCCAGCCAGCCCCCACTGCCAAAGGGCTGGAGCTTCGGTCTGAGCATGGCTGGGAAGGGTTGGTGGTGCCGGCACAGCTGTGCATCTCCCTTTCTGTTGGGGTGTCTGAGACTCCCACCCACACCCCAAAACACGCTTTGCACCAGCGCTGCTTCTG
>NW_009601554.1:0-12883 GCF_000690535.1 Cariama cristata | reverse complement strand
ACCCCACGAAAAAACCCCAGCCACAAAACCTAGAAAAGCAAGTAGGCTGAATAGTGTGGGGTCGTTGGCATTATGCATCCTTCTCCCAGATGGTAGCCTTTGTGGCACTACGGGAGCTGAGCCTGAGGCTCTTTCTGTTCTCTTCTGGTGGGGGAGTTTTGTCTCCCCCCTCTTGCTGCGGGGAATTGGGGCAGCCGTGAAAGCTAGGCCCGATCTCAGACCTGCGTCCAGCTCTCCCTGGAGTCACTGGGAGCAGGGTGCAGTTGGGCTCCATTGAAATTTTAAGTGGTTTGTGTGGGGTTTATTAGAAATACACTTGTCCTTGTGCTTCATTTGCATGAAAATAGCCTGGGTTTCTGAGACAAGCACTGCCAACAATGCAGTTATGCTTGACGTAGTTTCCCTCTTTAAACCAAAGAAGTTTTTAAAGGATTTTGTTACTTTGGGGTATGTGTTCTCTCTTCTGCCTCTCAGATGTACCACACGCATAGTGGAGCTTCTGAAGAAGGCAAGTGAATTCCTTTGCCTCTCTAGTGGCATTTCTGAGATGTGAGGGAAAAAAAGGGCCACTCATTTTGTAGGGACATGGTGTAATCAGTAGTATGTGTTCCACCTTGCTGGATGATTGAAATACTTACCAAAAGCCCTTTGCTTTTGCTTCAGTCTGGAAACCCTGGGAATCTGGTTACAAAGTATTACATTGGCTTTTTTTGTTAAATGCTGAGAGGTACAGTGTCTCCTTAGTGCCCTCAAGTGATACTTGATTTTTAAAATAAATAAGCAAGCCCAAGTTAACTGTTCCCCAAGGCTTTCCTGTATGGCCTATTTTCTGTTTTGTTTTGCAGATTGGAAGAAATGCAGTCATTCTTTCTTGGGCAATGCTGAATGTATTGATGCTTAATAATAAGAAGCTATAATTTGACTCACTTGGAGGAGTGAAGCATGTTGACAAGTGTGTCCAAAAGTCATATGATTTGATTTGAAAAGAAGTTTTTAAAAATAGTATTGGCCTTATTCACTCCTATGGCAAGTGTCAGACACTAAAAAAAAAAAGGCAAAAAAAACCCCAAACAAACCCCAAACACTTGCTGTACTCTATTTAACTACTGTGTAGTAATAATCTGCATTAGCATAGTGTCTCTCTGATGTTCTGCACTGTGCATTATCATACTTTGTTGTGGTTTTCAGATTTCTTTGATATTACTTCCCCATTCCTTGTTGGACTGAATAGCAGGGGGCTTACAACCTTAACGATCAAGCTATGTTTCCACTGGCTTCTGTGTTGTGGCATACCAACATACTGAGTTACTTTAGGAATGAATGTAATGTAATGGCCTGTGCTCTGGGTATCCATTTTGCATTCTTAGTTAGCAAAAGAATACTTGAATGTGAGAATTTTGTTATCCTAGAAGAACCAGCTGCATTTTTATTCTTTTCTTTTTTCCGCCTGTCATGAAGATTGCTTAGTTTAAGCGTATTCTCTAAATCTCTTGTAGTGTATAAGGCACATTCTTAACAAGCAGATGAACTGTTGCTAAACAGTACTTTCAGATGTCTTTGTGCTTCTGTCAAAGTTCATGCTGATGAAGAGATGGCTGATTTAGTGAAAAATCTTTCCATTTGAAAATTATTTCTAGAGACCCTGATGTATTTATGCCTGCCCTGCTATATGGTCTCAGGGAGCAGGTTCCAAAGTGATGGTATCTGTCAAATGTCAGCAGAAATTAGCTTCCCCTTTGAGCTCCGTAAACAGAAAATGTAAAACAAATTTTCTAGTGTAACCAAATTACTGAAGTAGTTGCAGTAAAAATATCTTACTGCTGTTAGACTTCACAAAACCAGTGTTTACTGGGTCTCTGAGACCCAGATGTGTTTGGGAATGAGTTACATGATCAACAGTCCTTCTACAGGGTTCTGAGTGTGGAAATATATGTTTATAAAATACATGTCTTACTAGTGCACTTGTGTAATGTGAAGCTGGACGATACGTAGTTCTTGTTCATAGAAAACAATATTTGCTTCTGGTACAAAAATTAGAAGAAAAACTTGGGTAATTTCCTGCTGTAACTTTATGTTAATTCTTGTTTGCTTTTAATGCTCCTGTCTGATGAGCCATACATTGTGAAGTCTGGATTTTCTAACACAAAGGACCATTTAATGCCTTTTAATTGAGCAGGTTGGCTTGGTACTGTCTTTCATCTGCTTCAGATAGGCCACACCAGCTCCCAGATCCTGTGGTGGGAGTTCAGTCTGCTTGGTGTTAGGCGTAGCTGGAAAGCAAGCAGTATAGCCTTTGAGGGGAGCAGAAGTGTTATAGTAGAGAAGTTTGCAATTAGTCATTGGCTGCTGCATTTTAATAGAAAACATAATTTAGCAATTTTTTTAAAATCAGGTGCTCTGTGGATGTGTATAGTCTTAAATCCCCACTGCAAGTTGGAGCAGAAGTCCAGTTGGCTAAAACAGCTGAAAAAATGGAACAGTGTGGATGTTTGTCCCTGGGAAGATGGAAACCATGGAAACGAGCTGCCCAATTTAACCAATGCTTTGCCTCAGGGTGCAAATGCTAACCAAGGTGAGCCTAAACATATGCACTGACTGCAACATATAATATAACCTCTGTCTTACATACTCTAGCCTTGCAGAATTCAGCATTCTTTCCTGGGACAAGTAACTTTCTTGGTGAAGATTGACCAACCAAAATTGTTTGCACTAATACTATCCTTGCAAAAAGGATAAATAGGTGGTTTATTTTGTGCTGGGGCTGCAATGTGTTCAAAGCAAGTGTTTGTGTTTAGCTAGGTCTTCTAACTTTTCACTTGATGCTTCTAAATGTGTTGCATGAAAATTGGATGTCCTTGAAGTATGCCATGTAAAAACCTGTTGTTTCTTTGCTTGACTATAATCTTGTATTCATTCTGGTGTTGGGGTTTTTATTTTGTTTGCAGTTACAAAGCCTTTGGTACCTATTTAAAGAGAGATGTGTTGCAACTGCATTAAACTTGAGTGTGTGAGAAACTAAAGCAGCTATCTGTGGGATGTGCTCTGTATGTGCAGTCTGCATTGCCAGGTGTGTAGGGGGTGTGGAGGCAACACTGCCCTCTTGGAGGAGGTGTCTTTTCTTACTTGATATCATGCTTTCTAATCTAAAATGTGATTATAAAATCTGACAAAAGCCTTGTCCAGTCCTCTTCAAGCAAAGATGGCTGCTTTGCTAATTGAGGAAGATGCAGGACATTTAGCTGGGAAAAAGCCCTCATAATCCTCAAAACCTTCAGTATTTGGTACATATTTCATATAATTATGATAAAGTTAAAATTAAATGCTTGGGAGGTGGCAGATTTGGACTTGGATGAATTTTTCCTTCTTTCTTTTCCTTGGAAGATTACCTCTGAAGGAAATACACTTCATTCATTTTTAGATCTCACAGCTCGCTGGGAACAGAAGGTCATTCAGCATGTAACTCCCTACAGAGGTGTCTAGCTTTCTGTATCTCATGATGTTCAGCCCAGCCTGGGCAGGCTAGTCGTAACTCTGACATGGCATCTCAATGTTTATAGACATAGTGCCATGTCAACAGAGCGATTTTGGCATATGAAGGTGTCTAGTAAGCATTATGTCCGTCCCATGGCCTCAGTACCTCACTTGCTTTACAGTATTTGTATATAATATTTTTTGTCTTTAAACCTATAGTGCTCAAAGTTAATGCCACTTCTCAAAGAGAACGACTAAAAATCTTTCATGTGGTGTTTATCCATCCCTCATCCTGGCTACTCTGGGTCTGAGGAAGAAAGAAGCTGGGGATGCTTGAGTAGCTGTGTGCCATATACTTTCTAGTTTGTTTTTAGGGGAATTTGTACATGCTGTTGAATGTCCTTCATCTCTAGCTGTTCCCTCTGCAAAGTCCTGTTTAGCATCAGCCATGCTGGTTTGTAGATCTCTCTCTCTGAATGCAAAGTGAATGGCACACACTTTTTCTGAGCTGTTGGGTAATAATAGGATGTGAAATGTCATTTGCGGGCTGCATGGTGCAGAGGGGGGCAAGGCAGGTTGCTACCCATTGGGGGTTGGTGAATAGGCAGAAGACAAGAATACAGTGAATGACTGATTCACATATGAATTGAGCAAAAGCTGATGCAGCTTTCTGAACTTGTGAAAATGACAGATTCATCGAACAGGCCACATCGGACAGTGTTTACTCGAGCCATTGAGGCATGCGATCTGCACTGGCAGGACAGCCACTTACAGCACATTATCAGCAGTGACCTATACACCAACTACTGTTACCATGACGACACTGAAAACTTGCTCTTTGACTCTCAGGGGTGGCCCCTCTGGCATGGTAAGTGGCTAAACCGGAAAGACGTTTCCATGACTTGCTGCATTGTTCATTTTCTATGGCATTATTTTGGGGGGGATGGTGGGGAGCTGAATGAAAAGCCTGGCAAAAAGAACAGAGGCTCCCTTGAAATGCTGGCGCAGTAGTTCTTGAAGTCTCTATTGCATAGTTTTAAAAACAACAACAAAAACCCCCAACTAAAAAGCCCTTTTGAGTAAGCTAGCAAAACAGGCTATTGCAGACATGGAAGCATTGCTATTTCTCAATTATCTTCTCCGTTTTAGAACATGTTCCTACAGCCTGTGCGAGAGTGGACGCATTACGATCTCATGGATATCCACGAGAAGCACTGAGGCTAGCAATAGCTATTGTTAATACACTAAGAAGGCAGCAGCAGAAACAGCTGGAAATGTTCCGGGCTCAGAAGAAAGGTAAATGTGGGGAAGAGAGGAGGGCAAAGGATGTGTGAGGTGACAATTAACACCAGTCTGGAACGTTGTTTGAGAAAACTGGTTTTGAAACTAAAGTCAAAGAGATGACTTTAAATGTTCGGTCTGAAGGATCATAGTGGTAATGTCACATTCTGGATGTCAAGATGGGCTGTGAACTGTGCAGGGCGAGGACTCTGTTCTGCCTTCTGCAGTATGTCTGGCATGGTGGGGCCTGTATCCCAATCAGGGGTTTTGGTTACACAGTACTAATACTCACCTTGTGCAACTTACAGACTTTTAAACAGCTTTGCATTTGGCATGTCAGGTGACAAATTTTTTTTCTCTGACATATAATTTAGCTGAACTGTATATTTCTGAGACGGAAGCCTAAAGTTGCCATTGAGGGTAACAATGAGGCACGGTCTGCATTACAGAAAGTCATCAAATTTCTCAGTTTGTTCCAAAAGAGTCTCTTACAATGCTTAAAGTTTTAGTGTTTCTGAATAGAGGTGGATTACTTTTTTCGGTTTTTGGAACACTGGTTTTTAGAAAATGTTCTGTGGTGTTCCTCTGAGCACTGACTCCTGTTTTTTTTGAAGGAACGTTCTCCTTCAGGTACAGTTTGTATGCCATGTGATCCTTGCTACCCAAAATAATCTGGCACTGAACTTTGTTAGTTTGAAGAGACAGTGGAAGAAGAGGATGGCTTTGTAGTTAAATAATGCACATGGAAAAACTGAAATTACTTTCTTAGCTGCTACAAGAATCCCTTAATTCAAATTTTATTTTAGGTCTTCAGTATCACTTGTAACTTATGTGTTGTAGGTTAGTGTGAAGTCATATGTGTAAATATTTCAAGTGTGTGTGCAGATATTTTCCCAGAAATAAGCATCTATTAGACAAGGTAGACACCTGTCTGAAAAAAAAAATTAGTTGGCAGTTCCTATGTGCCTCTGTTTTTCCCATGGTACCCAAGGAAGGTGTTTTTTTGGGGCACTATTGTGGATTCTAGATTTGAACAAAACTCAAAAGCACTTCTTACTATTACTTCAGGGAATTTTCTAAGTCTTTTTATCATGTAATGTAATTTTCCTTAACAAGTGTTCCCTTAAAAACTTTGTAGCTTTTCTAGCTTCTGCGATTGCAGGGGTAAGAAGGGAGGGTCCTATGTCGGTGTGTCTGCTGCAAGTGTATTGGACGTGGTACTACTTCTTTTCTATTCCAGTTGCTAACGCAGTATCTAAACATTCAAGACTTCTGTGAAGTTCCTTTCCCTGTGGGCAGTTTCTGTAGCTGCCAACTAATATTATGCTATTGTAAATAAAAAATTGAATATATGAAATGCGATCCATCCTACCCCGAAACAAGGAAGTTCATTGTTTCTATATTGTCACAGCTTTTTCATTTTTTTCCTCTTATGTGTGGAATTGTTTAAAAACACTCTTCTAATACCTCAAAATATGCTGGCCTCTGTAAGCAGATGAATTCTGCAGCTACAGCCCACCTTTAGGTTTTAGTTCAGCAAACACCACATGCTTATACTTAGCTTTTATTCATCTGACTGATCTGATGTCCGTGGAACCACTTGTGTGATTTAAAGTTACATGTCTATATGACTGGAGGACTGAAGCCTTTGTTTGGTATGACACGAGTGAAGCTCATAAGTAGGCACAATAGAATAAATAGAACGTAAGTGAGTCAGTAAGAAGTCACTGTGATTAATCCTTTCTGGTAATATTAATTGCTTCTGCCTGTAAGTCTGTCATCTTTAGTACATGGTATTTGTTAGGAAGACGATGATTTACTTTGTTTTTCATGTTACATATCAGTGGATTCTTTAAAAAAAACCCCCACCCTCTTGACTGTGTGGCTGTGTTTCATTTAAATAGGCAAGAAGCAGAATTTAGAAGCGTTGTGATAATACATATGGTTACTCAGAAAGAAACAGAGCATCCATAATGGCTTTCATATGGTTTTTAAATGGTCACCTGTAATGTGTCTGATCTCTCATAGTTCAGTCATGTGTGTGTGTGTCTAGGAGGAAAAATGTTGGGAGTTGGAGTCAAGGGGGAGCTGTTGCCATAAGACTTCTAGTAAAAAAAGTGATTTGGGGAATCTCCAACATCTGTTACCACAACCACACTTCCTTCAGTTCACTGTGCTGAACAATTTTTTCATGTTCTAACCAAATGATGGGTAAGGGCTACAAAATAAGGTATCTGCGAAGGTATTTATTGACTGAAATTTTAGAATGACAAAAAACGCAGTTGATCCACTTAAAGGACAATTTTTTTCTTGTATACCTCATTTAAACTTTTTTTTTTTGGAAAGGAAGTGTCATCCTGAGTTTATTACTTCAATAAATATTTAGATGCAGGATAAGCTCGTATTTGATTTATGAAATTGACACGTTTTAGAATATTTTAATTTATTTCAGTGCCATCAGCTTAACTTAAAATGTAAATATGGTACTGCATCTTTTTGAGTGAGGAAACTGTTATGAATATTTTACCAAAAAAAGTCTTTGTAATTTTGCAGCAGATATCTTCAGAAGACTTACTGGTATTGGGTAAGAGTTTTCAAAAGACACTGCAGTTGAATTTTTTGACTGATAATATGCTTTGCTAGTGCTCAAAATGTTTGGCCTTTGTTCTTTTTCTTTTTTTCCTCTTTTAACGTTTTCACAAAGGGCAATGAATTCACCCTGAAATAAACTATTTTCTCCTTCTAAGCAGAAGCTACTGGAAATACTTTGAATTCTGAACTGGGAGCATTTTAATCAGTTTTACTTCTAGAATTGTTTTGAGAGGCTAACGTGCTCTCTTTACCTCCTTCCTCCCTCTGTCTTTTCTGTCACAGAACTTCTCCACAGAGGAGTAACCTCAATAACAAATCTTGAAGGTTGGGTGGGACACCCTTTGGACCCCATTGGCACCCTCTTCAGTAGCCTGATGGAAGCCTGCAGGGTTGATGATGAGAGCTTCCATGGATTCTCAGACTTCATGGGTAAGACCAAGCAAAGGGAGCAATCTTTAATACATCTTCATTTACTGGAGGCATTTTTCTATCTTGCCTTTCTGAATCGGCTTCAAAACCAGGTTTTTTATCATAGAACAACTCACATTTGCATTCCTTAGGAAAACACAAGGGAGAGAAAATGTTCAAGGTAAAATATGAAAGCACTTAAACTACCAGTTACTCATTCTTGAAGGCAATTCTGTATTTCACACTTGAAATAAACCACAATAAGACTGTATAGCAGGACCCCTCTCCACATAGATTGCTCTGTCCTTTTTCTGAGAAGTTGCAGGAAATCACAAGATCACAGAGTTGCTGAGGTTGGAAGGCACCTCTGGAAATCATCTAGTCCACCTGGTCTGCTCAGAGCAGGTTCACCTAGAGCAGGTTGCCCAGGACTGTTGGGTTGGGTTTTGAATAACTCCCAAGAATGAACACTGTACAACCTCTCTGGGCAACCTCTTGCAGTGTTCAACCACCCTCAGAGTAAAAAAGTGTTTTCTTATGCTCAGATGGAATTTCCTGTGTTTCAGTTTGTGCCCATTGCCTCTTGTCCTGTCACAGGATGCCACTGAGAAGAGTCTGGCACTGTCTACTTTACATTCTCCCATCAGATATTTATACATTTTGGTAAGATCTTCCTGAGCCTTCTCTTTTCCAGGCTAAATAATGCCACCTGTCTTGCTCTCGTTATGAGAGGTGCTGCAGTCCTTCAGTTGTCTTTGTAGCCCTGCAGTGCATCTGCTGCAGTATGTCCATGTACTGGGGAGCCCACAACTGGACATGACACTTCAGGTGTGGGCTCACCAGTGCTGAGCAGAGGGAAGAGATCACCTCACCTGACCTGTTGGCGGCCCCAGGATGTTACTGGACTTCTTAGCTACAACTATACATAATACTTCAAATTTATGACAAAACGCTTAAAATTGATCACCTACATGGTCTAGAAATGATATGAATTCGAAAATAACGTTGCAGTATCGATACATGATTTAGGATAGGATGTGAAGGCCCATTTTAATTTCAGTATTTGCTTCCCAGGAGCTTAACTGGTTAATTCCTTATTCTCAGTCTCTTTCCACCTCTGCAGTAGCTTCGTATCACCACCGGAGTGGAGAGAAACTGGATTCATCCCTCTGCGTGCAGCTTTTTTATATGCACATCCACAATTTTCTTAGGACTTTGCCTCAAAACTCCTTTTATTCAATTAGATTTTCTTCAGTAAATTCCTAATCCCGTATCCACCATTTCTGGAACAACTTTTAATTAAAAGAAATCAGAAGTCCATTTCTTTGGAATTATAAAAAAGAAAAAAACACAACAATCAACCAAAAAACCCCAAAACAATCCCGTGAAATAAAAAGTGTGTGTTGAAAAGTAACTTCCTCTTACGCACACATATGGAATCTACCATATACATTCAGCCTTCCCATTTACTGCAGTTGTCTATCTCCTTACATCTGTCTGTTATAACTTTTTGTACCCAGATTGTAAACTGCTACAGGTTGGGGTAATGTTTTGTCATACGGTGTGTCTGAAGTGCCAAATAAATTGGTAGTTCTCTTTAAAACGATTTATGTCTTGGTCTGTGTGGAGTTTACATGTAACCTTTACTAAAAGTAGGACTTCTAGTGTTAGTAATGTACATTCTTACCATAAATACAACTGTAACAAATAAAAAAAGCTGAAAAGAGTACTAGCAAACAGAGGATGCTTTAAAGTTGTGAAGTTCGCAGGCCTGTTGTCTTTGCACAATCATAATAGCTTCAATCGAAATCTGTACAGGTATATAATCACCTTTTCCTTCTTATACATCAAGGCTTTAAGGAGATACAGAAATGGATGGGGGAAAAAAAACATTTGAAATGGACTTTCCAATTTTGGCTTCATTAACGCAAAGCTGGAGAAACTGTCTTTCTCTAAATTGTGCAGTGTAAAATGAAAACTTTTATTTTTGCTTGAGTGGGTTATTTAAAACCTAATTGTTTTGTGTATTTCTGCCATGTGGAATTGGATGGGATATTTTAGATTGGATCATTGGATTTTGAGATTGCACTAGTAATTTAAATCACTTTAAAAAAATTCATACTAACAGAGGAAGCATTTGTGGCGTTATAGGCAGATTATGGGTTAGACTGATTTGCTGATGTGTGTGTGGTTTGTTTTTTTTCTGTGTCACCCCTTACAGAGAACATGGGGCAATGCAAATCTCTGGAGTACCAGCACCTGCCTGCGCACAAGTTCTTAGAAGAAGGGGAATCTTACTTAACGCTGGCTGTGGAAGTAGCATTGATAGGGCTGGGACAGCAACGAATAATGCCAGATGGCTTGTATGCACAAGAGAAGGTTTGTCGAAATGAGGAGCAGCTCATTTCTAAGCTACAGGAAATTGAATTGGATGATACTCTGGTGAAGATTTTTCGAAAACAAGCAGTCTTCCTATTAGAAGGTAGCTCAATATAGATGCTAACTGCTTCTTTAAACTGTCTTCACTTACACAAGCACACAGAACTAGTATTCCTGTGGAAACTGCTTTACGTACTTCAGACGTTTTTTTAACGTAGAACTCGAGCAAAATTTTGTTTCTAATCTCTTAGGAAAATCAAACATAGTTCAGATAACACATGACTGTAGAGATAATGCATCTATTGACTTATAAGCCTGTTTTAATTCTACTTACATTTGGTTGTTTAGATTCATTGTTTGTCATAGTCTCAGTAGACTGATTATTCGACCCAGGCTTGCAATTAAATAGTATGGGCATAAGTTATCATCAGTAGTTCTCAGGAAGCAAAATTCTAAGTGATCCTTTTATCCTAAAAAAGGGACTGCCAGCTTTGTAAATGTATGAAGAATTTTACCTCTTCCCAAGCGAAGAGCTCAGAAAATTCACATAGAACTGCTGGGACAGAAACGTAGCATTTTATTTGTAGCAATGGGGAAAATGACTTGCCTTTGAAGTTTGTATTGTACATGAAAATTGAAATATGTGGTCAAATATTGAGGCTTAAGGCCTGATCTTGTGACTAAATGTAGACCAAGACAAATGATTTGTGTTTGGGAATTAGCCTGTGTGATGCAATAAAATCTGTACAAAAGAAGTGCATACTTTTACCTTACATTTTAAAAAGGCTGAATATGTAGCACTTAAGAATCACATTCAGAGAGTAGTCTCATGGGTTCTGAGGTTGTCTTTCTGGTTTTTGGTTTTTTTAAATGGAACAAAAAACTTTAGAGGAACCACTTAGCCAAAGGCATGGTCCAGGTTTTCAGTGCTTGCTCAAGAGATGATGAGGAGTGTGGTACTGCTCTAGGTAAGTTTTGAAGACTGTCACACAGCAGTCAGGTTTTGCTTTCATTCTGTAAGACCTTGTCTTTTAAAACTTCCTTTTTAATGGAAGAGATGCAGCATGCTATTTAGGATTCTCAGCTTTGTGTCACTATTTGTACACAAATCCTTAAAGACTTTGGTACTTACTGATGGTGCCACTTGAAACTGAAGAGAAGCTGCACCATAGGGAGAGTTTCCATTATGGTGTGGCTGTGCTGCTGCTTTATGGCCTTTGGACAAGAGCAGCTACTTGCTGGATCCGGCTAGTAACCACCATTTGGGAATCCTATGGATTATAAAATCAATTTGCTGCATCTATCTATTGGTAAGGACCCTTTTTGAGGAAAAGGCAGGATTTCTCTAAAGTGTTCTTTACTACTTTGATCACTGAAATTCTTTTAATGTTTTCTTAGAGTAGCAAATAAGCAATCATAGCAGGAAATCTCCTAATATAACTACCCAAAAAATTGCTGTGGCGATCAATGTGCAACGGTGGTCTTGCATTATTATGTGCTGAGAAATCTGGCTTTCCTGCAATAGCTTCAGTTTACTCCAGGTTAGGCAGAAACTGCCAGCTGACATGAAGGAAAAATGGCAGTGATTTAAGATGCTAATCATATCAATTGTGCTTTTATAGTTAAAGTTCTGTAGATATAGTAAAGAAAGCTTAATCAATATTAAGCAGATTTCTGTGCCGTTAATGCAGATTAATGCATGCTGTACGTAGCTACTATTTGAGTGTGTGAGAAAGCAGAATGTCAGACTGTTTTGCAAGAATTGTTCTAATTTTTTGTTTGGCTGCTAAGTTAATGGCAGAATATGCTTTTATATAAATGCTTTGTCATGTATTCTTCGTGTCCTAACTGCGTTTCTGACTGGACCACCAGCTGGCAAACATACATGAAATGGCTTATTTCATTGAAGCAATGCCAGCTAGTTTTGAATGGCTTTCAACTTCATTTTAAATGATTGAGACACATTGTCACCTACTAAACTTTCGTTGACATTTCCTTTGTTATCAGTCCCGATCTTCAGAAATGCCCACCTATGGAGCTCAGAATTTTTTCATGCTTAGTGATTTTTATCTTTGCATGGTGCTAAGGCACCAGTCAGAAAAACACTGCTGAAACAGCTTGACTATTTCTCCTCATCTGCTCTGGTAGTCTGCTTCAGTGTAGAGTCAGCTGTGTTAGTTTGAACCAGTGCTGGACGCAGTTTAAATGAGACACGTGACTCTGCAGCGAAGAGGTGTGCGCACATGATCACTCATCCATCCATCCTAGTGTGGTATGTTGGAGTCTCTAGTAGAAGAAGTAGTAGTAACTTCTAGGACTGCTGGCTGCTGTCTGTGCAATAATAGTCCGATAATGATTAATGTAAGATTCTTACTCTGTATCTTGCAACATTTAATGCCTGAACCCCTAGTTGCTGTAGTAAAAAAACTATTTGACACAGTTTTCCTATTAAAAGGAATAGCAGTCTAGGTTGCAGGAAAAAAGTAAAAATGGGATTCATATGCACCACAAACATTCAGAATTCTGCAAGGAAACAGTAGCATTTACCTTTGTTGTTGTTGTCAATCCTGACGCTGCCTTTATGAAGTTGAAATACTATACTGGCTGCACTGAGTGTGAACAAAATCCATTACCCCAACAATGGGGATAGTTTTCTCACAACAAATAAAATTTTTAAGATCATGTGGCTATAATGGACTAACAAAACCAGCTTTGGTGCAAGATCCAAAGGGGGATGGGGATAAAACCCCGA
>NW_009601553.1:0-9385 GCF_000690535.1 Cariama cristata | reverse complement strand
CCGCACGCCCCGAGGAGCCGGCTGGGCGCCAGCCTGGGGAGGCCGGTGGACGGGACACGTACCCCTGCCTTGGGAGACGCCCCGGGACAGGGCGCGACACCCTCGGGGCCTTGGTGCTTGGCCTTGTCGCTTCATCTCCCCTCAAGGGCTCGGTGACTCTTCCTGCTGGTTTTAGTGCATTTCTTTAAGGCGTGCTCTCCTCTCCGGTAACTGAGGGTAGCCAGTGCCATGCTGTCATGAAAAACACGCTGTTCCTGGCAGTAGTGTGCTGTATGTGCTTTTAAAACAGCATCTGTTTAACATCTGAGACTGGCTGTCACCAGTGATGGAAGTGGAGTGATAAAGCTTATCGTGTTGGCTTGTATTCTTCCGTCTCTCCTCCGTTTGTCTGAACCATGCCGCAACAGAAAATGGTTTCGGAGGAATTGTAGGGCCAGGCCCCTTCGGGGTGAGATCCTGCGGGAAGGGTGCAGGCCTGCCCTGCTTAGGACTTACTGCTCAGGCCTCCCAGTCCTATGCAGACACGCACAATGAATACATAAACCCATATCCACCAATGGAGAAACATAGGGCGAGGTGTTCTTTTTATTTTCTTTCCCTCTGGGAAAAATGGGGATGCGTTGTATGGAGGTGAGTAGGAGAGAGCTGTATTAAAACAAACGTGGCTTGTAATGAAAGCAAATAGTCTTCTATTTGAAGATTTTTGCTTTATTTTTAATATATGATCAGGAAAATATTAAAAATATGCCGAGTTCCTGACTATACTCAAGATTGCAAGTGCTAGAAGTGCAGTGGGTCACTTAGAAGATGTTTTCTTACTTGCTTAAACTATGCTGGTTTTGTGGAAGTGCCCATAGCACGCCTGTTCTCGGTCTGCACTGTGCAATTGTTACACGTGTTCTCACCTTACTAATTGCATATACTGCATTGCTACTCTCATATCAGATAAGGTATCTGCTGTAGGATCACCGAGTTGGTTGGGTTTTTTTGTGTTAGGTGATTTATTTTTGCTTTGTTTTTGTGAGACCTTGGTAAGATAATAATATGCATTTGCTGTTTGGGAAGATATGCAGTGTATTTTATATAATTATATATATACTTTAATCCAGCTGAATAAATATGAAGTTCATTCTCTAAATAGGAAGTTTATTCTCTATTTTTTACAAAGTTGCCACTGGATTCAAGGAGAAGTATTTACTGAAATGCTTAACATAGCAGCTAGGGGGGAAGAGGGATCATCAAATGAAATTATGAGGTGGCAGGTTCAAAACAAGGTACCTCTTCACACAAAACAATTAAATCTTGGAACTCGTTGCTACCGGATGTCGGGGACATCAGAAGTTCAAAAAGCAATTAGGCACAATCATGGAAGAAAAATCCATGCAGGGATGTTCAATGCAAACACCTCTGATTCAGGAACTCTTTGAGGTGCAAATCTGCATCCTGCGGAAGCGTTTTGGGGATCGGCCTCCCCTGTCCTCACGCTGTCATTAGGCGATTCCTGATGGCTGCTCTAGGTGAGAGAGTCCTGGACTGGACTAGAAATGCTGCTGTTCTGACCGAGCACGGTCATCTCTATGTTTCACTGTCATTTCAATCAACATGAAGTTTTTTCACCACAATCTTTAATAATTCATAAACAGCAATTCTTGCAATAAACTTTAGTGATACATAAATGCTGTTTCCTTATGCTCCGTACATCTGTCTTCTTTCTTGCCTGTTACTTTGATTGAGGGATGGAAGGGTGCTTTGCAGTGTGTTTGTGTAATGCCTCATTGTCAAGCTGAGCACTGGTCCATGCCTGTATTTCCTAGAAAATTATTTGATATAAATAAATATTAATAATCTGTATTTCTAAAGATGGCCACAAGCCAAAGGCTTTGCTGCTCGTATAAACATCCTAAGTAAGAAACCGTGGAGCTCCAGTCCTAATTTGCTGGCAGAATTAGCCAGATGGGCCATTTGAGAAAGCGATTAAAGTACCAGCAATACCTGCCTAATAAGTTACGAATTCCATGCTCCGCAGCTGCAAGGGCTTGTATTTATTATCTGGGAGCACGGGACCAGACCTTGCGAACCTGCTGACGCTGAAGGGTGAGATCAAGGGCGAGACGGCACAGCACAACAGGCGTGGGGGCCTGCGTGGTGCCAGCCCCCACCTCTGCCCGGAGCCTTCCCCAGTGACGCCTGGCACCGACTGCGGGCCGGCAGTGGGTCCACGCACACCGGAGGGGTTCTCCGGCTCCATGTCTGTGCGTGGCAGTGCCTTCGGCAGAGGGGATGGGGTGTCTCTGAGGGGACACGGAGGGCCTTGCGAGGGGTTGAGCTGAGGACTGTGTGCTCACAGCAGGCTCGGAAATTGGAAATGGGGTCAGCTGGGCTTGGTCCTCAGATTTTTCCTTGTAGCGGGCAGATACAGTTGCCTTGTGTGACACAGGTAGCTCCTGTTCCAGCCTTGCTGGATGCAATGATGCATGTGTTTTGCATTGAAGAGTCAGTTGTCCATATTAATGTCTTTTTTTTTTCCCAAAGACAAGCCTAATTTTAGTGCTTAGGAATGGAAGGGCCCTGAGATCACAGGGGGAACAGGAGCGTGATCATCCCATTGTACTGAACAATAGTCAGCACAGATCTTCTGACAGAGCCCTAATTCCTTTCCTGCCAAGGCTGGAGCACAGCTATAGACTTTCATGCTCATTTCAAACCTAATGGAAATCCAATGTATCAGTCCTAGGGCAGGGGGGAACAACCCGGGGGAAGACCCTTTCCCTAAGGACAAGTGGAAAGAGGAAAGGCATGTGATTCTGCTGAGGAGCGTCCTCGCCATACGGACAGGATTTTAGACCAGCGTACAGCCCTTGGCTCGGGGGCCCAACCTCCCACGTATATAAGGATCCAGCTCAGGGTGGATGTGGGTAACCCAGCAAAAGCCAAACGGTAAACCTGTAGTTCTGCCTGTTTGTCTCACCCGTCTTCCTGTTGCACCGCTGATTTTGCAGGGGATCGGGGGGAGGCTGCGTACATACAGAATGAGAGACAGCACATGCTTATAGGGGTTGACAACGGAAACCAGTCCTGCTGCAAAGTCACATTTCTTTCATGCAACTGCCATTTGTGTTGCTGAGAACCATGCAGCTCATGGCTTTAGCCGCCCCTCAGAGGTAACAGTTTCATAAGGATGAGTAGTTCTTCAAGAGCTGATTAAACATCCAACTACACCTCGGGCTCAGATGCTTTGTATAGTGCTTTTCTCTAGGAGCGAGTTAGAATATAGTGTAAATAAAGACAATAAAACTGAATTTTTTCTTTAGTGGGAGGGCACAGGCCTGGAGAGGATGGGGTAGGTCACTGAGCTCAGTCCCACAGGACCAGCAGCAGGGATGGGGCTTTGGTCCAGAAAGGGCTGCAGAAGTTATTCCACCTGCCCCCACTCAATGTATGTTTATACCATCCTGGCTGCACACCCATAGCCACCTTCTGTACTTCCCAGTAACTTTTAACAAACCTCAGACTGTTAGTAGATGTCCAAAAGTCACAAGTACGAGGTCCCATAGGAAGAGAGGAGGGGTTGGAGGCACTTGCACTGTGTCCCTGTGGTTGAGGGGTTTTCCAGTCTCAAGTCCCACACTGCTGTGGCACCTATTAAGCTCATGCAAAGTCCATAGAGGAAATAATTGGAAATAATCTGGGCGTACCTACCAAAATAATATACTGAATCAATATTTATTAAACAAAGGTAATACTACTGGATTTGTGAATTCCAGTATTAGTGAACTGATTGTTTGCAATAACCATGTTCTTTTTAATTTTTTTTAATGAGTAGATTTTCATACCTGCCTAGAACAGAAAAACACATTTCTCAGCTATTTCACTCGTGGTCACTCAGCATCACATGTAACGTCAGTGGAAGAGACAAGCTTTGGGGAAGCCCAGAACTGGTGTCACTGCCAGCCTGCTCTGTCTCTGCCTGCAACCCTCTGCCACAAAGCTGCCACCGTCTCCCTCAAGTCCTGTGGCCCTGTGGTCCCAGGTGGCTCCCACAGCAAGCCCATCCTTGGCACTGCATGGGGCTGGGACCCGTGAGACTCTCCATAGGCACCTGCGGAGTGCCTAGTGTACGGACCTTGAGGGCTGCTCTGGCAAACCCTAATGCTTGTGGGTTTGGCTTTGCCACATCAGTAGAATACCCTTCAGAAGCAGTGTACGCATCAGGAAAGACTGAGTTATTGACGAGTACAGATCAGGAGTGGCCAGCAGTGGATCCTTGAGGAGGGCAAGCGTGGTTCCCAGGCTGGAGCGGTCTCACACGACGAGCGGTGGGTTGTGCAGGCACAGACACCGCCAGGTGACCTCAGGCACCAGCTCTGTGAAGAAGTACATTGGCAGAGGTGGTTGCCCAGCCCCATGGAGAGCATGGGCCCATGGGGAGCGAGTAAACCCATGCTGGAGTTCTCTCCTCTTCCCTAACCCTTGGCCATATGGGAATTTTGGCAGGCAGCTTACAGGAGCATGGAGGTTGATCACCCTGGAGTAACCTCACTTCTCCAGCCTCAAGACATTCACTTGCCTCCCCTACAGAGCAGAGAGCCAAGGATCAGCTGTAACTCTGTCAGGTACACAACTCTTCTACCTCTTGTTACCAACCAGCTCCCTCCCCAAATGTCATCTCGTCCCTGCTGCGTGTTTCTAACGCTGCTCACTGCAAATGTTTCAGTGCAAATGGAAGGAAATGCAGCAGAACCTGCCCAACCACTGATCTGTCTGCTAGCGAGATGCCCTCTCTGGGTCAGTGCAGTGCAATTTTTATTGGCATAGGAACAAGACAGGCTCCCAAGTAAATTCTGTAGCTATTTCTATCCTTAAGTTAGAGCGAACTTAAATAATTCCCATTCAGCCAAAGGAACATGACTGCCGGGCTGACTGCAGAGCACAGTAATGTCCTTCCACCAGCAACGAGTCACTTGCAAAAGGTGGCTCAGGGATGGCCATTATAATATTTTTCTTTTAAACTTGGGTAGACCTTATCCATGTGAAGAAATATTTTTTGTCAAATAAGCATTCCTGGTGCCCATACTGCTGTTATCCTTAAACAAATACTGTATTTAGGGGGTATGGAAACAGGTTTATGAGTTTTTCCCCTAATCTAATACATTCTGCAAATTTATTGTGAGATAATTTTTATAGTGTAGTATCATTTTCATGCCACATTTGTTTTCTTAAGTGGAGACTTTACAGTATAAATATGATTTACAGTCTTGGATTGTATTTGTAAATTCTAATGAAGTAAAAATGGCACTCTCCTATATGAATGATGCTGCAGGAAAAATATCTAAATGTTAAGTTCTCACATAACTTTCCATAAGTACCCTCTACTCATATTGTAGCAGGTGGAGGGTGAAATCCCAAGCAGCATTAGCTAAAACACCTTAGGTTGACCTTGTAGTCTCTTGACAATTTTACAGCAAAACCAAACAAACTCTTCACATTCTACTTTTAAAAAAAGGTTGTTGTGAAGTCAAGAGCATGTCTCTCTAAGTACGACCAAACCCGCTTTCTTTTCTGTAGTTGTGCATTGTTCCCATCACTTCAGGTAAGTGAGAACAGGGACTTTCTGAACAGCCCATTTAATGTTATGTGAAAATCAGATGTGAGGTATGAGCTTTGGAATTTCTCTTAAACATGTTCTTGACCTTTCATAAGCCAATATTCCCAAATTATTGCAATGGATACAATCCATTAATTTTTCTTACAGCAATTTAAGAGTAAATATAATGTCACAGACAATTGAAATACAACAATTCAACACTCTCTAACTAAATTTTCCAGCTAATAAAGCACAAAGCAGAAACGGCAGAAATGAAAATCTTCCAGCTGACCACTTTCCCCTTGGACAATTTCCAAAACAAATATTCAAGTCAGTATTCGGTTGCTTGAATCTTTTCACAAATATCCACAGCAATCCTCTTAGCGATGCTAAATCTCTTGTAAAGACACGACAAGCCATCCAGTAACGAGTAATCCCTAAAACTGACATTTAATATGCCACTAAAGAAACTAAAACATTTACAGTTCTCACAAGCCACACCTTAATGTTAATAAGACTGATTTATGTGGAGTCATGACAAGAGTCTCCATCCTTGTGGAAACAAAACCAGTGTGAAATCTTGGTCCCATTGACTTTGATACCTAAACCAAATTTTCACTGCCAGCCTTTGACTCTCATCTTGTGTGTCATCAAAAGAAACTGAGCAATTGTTCTCAAATACTAACAGGCAGGTGTGGTGAGCACAGATAATTTTAATCTCAGACAGATGACATCTATTTGGACACTTTTAGGAATGAATGATAAATGAAAAATATAGCACAGTATGTTGAGTTACTGCGTCTTAAAAACCAGAGTTTACGGAGCAATACTCCATCTTTAGATCTGCTAGCCTAATGCTGACCTCAAACCATCTGACTACAGACACTCAGTTTAACATATTCAAATCTGCTGATCCTCAAACCACTGACTGCATTTGTTTGTTGGTGGTGACATCTCATTACGTCTGGTTTTCAGCTACCTACAGAGAGAGGTAAATACCTGACACCTGCCAAGGGAGATTTCCATGTGGGCAACAGCTGGCCTGATTATCACTGGGTGTCCTAGCCCAGGGTGGAGGGAAGGCAGGGTCTGCCCCTGAAGCCACACGTACAAGTGGGCCAGTGAAAAGTCTGGACGTCCCTTTTGAGGGTATGAGATGTGGAGCAGGGCCTTGTCTCTTCAGGTGTCTGTCATTCCTGACATCCCGCTCTCAGACTGGGATCTGGCCTGCAGGCTTAGCACACATGGCGGGTAACGCTCTGAACCTGATGAGCTTTGGGAACAGCAGCCTTTGCTCCATCGCCTGCTGAGATGCCCATGCGAGGCTCTGTCAGGGCAGAAGAGGCAAATATGATGATAGCTTTCCTGTTAGTCATTTCCCAGCGCCCCACTGGCCCCCAGGCACATCCTGACGGGGTCTGTCCCCTGCTACTTGCCCTGGGCAAGGGGGTGAGGGTAGCTGCTGGCATCTCCTATGTGTCAGCCACATCAAGGCCCATGATGGTCCCTATAGGATGAGCCTAGAGCTCTGTTTCCTGCTACAACCATTTTGGTACAAGTCAGAAGGCAGAATTTTATTACCATTTATATGGTTGGACTTGATGATCTTTGAGGTCTCTTCCAACCATAATGATTCTATGATTCTATTTCAGTTTTCAGTTTTTTTCATTTTGACCTGAAGCTATGGAAAGCATGTTTTTTGGTACCTCACCAGGTTATCAGTAAGCCTGACACTGGTCTCCTGGTCACTCCCGTGGCTGCATGTTCAGGGAAGCCCGGTCCCTAAGCCTATCTCCATCCAACCTAGGCAGATTCCAGCAAAAATATTACACAACCCAAAATGCATGATAAGCAGGAACAATGCTAGGAAGGGCTCTACAGTGAATAAGCTCCTCATGACAAATGCTCAATGAATGCCTGCAATGTCAACCACCCGTGGCCATGGTGCAGACTGTGGACGATAGGTGGGTGTGCAAGCCTGCCTTGGAGGGAAGACTTTAACCACAGGTGACTGTGCTTTGCTTTCGTGTTGTCACTGACATCTGGTGGTACTGGACAGTAAATTCAGTTTAAATCGTCTTAAAGGCTATGTATGAGTTTAAATGGCTAATCCCAATTGGAGTATTTTACAAAGTTTTATTTCCCAAAGTGTGTTTCTTTCTGACAAAACCATCTAATGACGGTGCTCCATACCAGGGGCAAGGACTAACCAAGGAGACTGCCTGTACGCCGCATGGTGTTTTTTGGTGATGGGAAACACTGGAACCAAGGAAGCCACTGAAGTATTTAATGTGCCTGAAAAGCAGTTGATGAACACCAGTTTTTTATTACTGTTAGCTACATAAGGCCTTTTTAAGTTTTCCAAACCTCATAGCCCTTCCAAATCAATGAACATGGCAACAATTCAACTCCAAATTTGAAGTACTTAATTTGAATTATAAATATGACAAATTAAAAAGGCCACCAGTGAAGGTGGAGGGGCTGAATAAAGAAAATAGGACAACAGTGGAGACAGTTTTGGTTTAATACCTTCTGTGAGGAGAAGTTCCTTTCTGGTTTTGCCCCAGTTTTGCATCAGAAGCTTGTTTCATACAGAAGACATGTTTTGACAGTGCTTGGGCACCCGCGCCTCTCCTTTTCCTGACTGCATGGCCACATGTCCTCCTCTTTCTTCTTCGGTGAAGAACGGAGAGGGATGTCTGTCCAGAAAAGCACCTTTCTGACTCTCTATGCACACCTCTCTTGCTGCTCTTCTGAATGCAGCTCTAGAAAGCGAAAGCTGCAGGACTTTGGTGTGATTTTTAAACCTGACAATTCAGTAAGGCAAACAATTATCCAACAAATGAACGGTAAAATGACTTCTGTGAAGCCAAAGCCAAAACTCAAAATCCAACTTAAAACATACACCAGGCAACTGCACATGCTCTGATGCCATGTTCTCTGTAACGTCTGCCGCTTTTCTTGAAAATGGTTCCTGAAAGGACATTTCACTCCACAGACTTCTGAAGCTAGCGTCTAGACCTTTAAATTTCAGCTCACCTTGAAGAATAAACAGCTCTTGGAGGAGTTAACTTTGATAAAGCAAGTGCAAAAAAGGACACAGATAGCATATCAGCTATGCCGAAAACACGTCTTTCTTTTCATAGCCTGTTCCTCCTGAGAAGCAATGGCAAAACAGAGACCTCTGCATCTGGCAGGTTTGGAAAACGATGCTCTGTTTTGAGCCCTGCCAGAAAGATCCTTGACATATCAGCACATCTGTACCGGAATGTGCTTGAGGCAGATGTTTAACACTGATACTTAGTTTTGGTTTGTGAGTGTTATCATTTTGAACTTCTGGAAAGTGTTCCTGTAGAAGAACACTGCAATAACATATTGAACCGTCTGCAACTCTCTGTGTTTCCACAGATGTATGTATTCCCATGTCAAATTAAAGCACTTAGCCCAGCAGCCCCAGCCTGTGACACCCCCAGCCCGTTCTGGTACCTGTGGAGCTGTCTGTGTGCTCCGGTGACTCCTCAGCCGAGGCGCAGACAGGGAAGGCAATGTCCTCCCCAAACATTTCTGAGCAGTTGTTTATGAGGAACTCCACCAACACTGTCACCTGCACACACAAAACCATGTATTTCAGTCAGAAGGGCTGAAAACTTAGGGAACGCTCTTTCCTGCCCCTGCCGGCCGCCTTTGTACGAAGGGCAGCACGGAGCAGGGTGGCTTCTGCCAAAATCCTGCTTAAAGTCAGAGGGTGAGTCCACTCTGGAGGACGAGGGATGAGTTGATCTGCCCTGACACAGACAAAAC
>NW_009601552.1:6616-7900 GCF_000690535.1 Cariama cristata | reverse complement strand
CAACCATAATGATTCTATGATTCTAATATAAGTATTACAATCCCATGAGCCCAGACTGATGAACTATCTTGTCCTGAATAGCAGTTAGAACGAGGTAGTTCAGGAGGATATAGGAATAAAAGCAAATTCAGTTCTTGGGTGCCCAAACTGCACAGTACTTGGTATGGCACACAGAAATTACAGTCTGTGTGGTGCCCAAAATAAAATGCATCAAGCTTCAGATGTCTGAGCAGGGGCATTGTCCCAGGGCCCAAAAAAAGTGTAGAAGGGTCAAAATGCACTTGTAGCTGGATTGAAATCAGTCACTAGTGGTGCTTTGCCACTACATGTTCTGACTGGTGTGAGGAAAGAGGCAGGTGACATTTGGGTCAGGAGTGGAGAGAGACATTCTATGCCTTACAGGCTCCAGCTAGATTGTGCCCCTTCTCTGGCCTGATCACACACATTTCAATCCAGGACACTGTGGAGCATAACGTTCTCTTTAGATCCACAGAAAATAATCCTGATGCGCTGCCACCAGTACCAAACAACCTTCTTGCTTAGAAGGCAGCAGTCAGCAGCTCAGGAGCTGACCAAATGTCCCTTGAAGTAAGTACAACTCTTTCCATTGATTTCATTGAGTTTTGAATCAGTATCAGTCAACAGGTGTGGAGTCAAATCTATGTGCTGCTTGTGTGCCTGAAGTGCATGTTAGCATTTGCACTGCAGTGAAGGAGAATGATGATTGGAAGGGAAGCCACAGTGTGGGTCAGATGATATGATTTTGTTCCAAGCTTTGTAGTGCAGTTTCCTTATAGTTCTACACATTGAATACTGTAAAACTATGCACCTGGCTCTGGAATTTCACAAACTCTCATACAAAAAATAAAATAAAATAAAGAACAAGTAGTATGAAAATGAAAAATAGATTTTGCTCTTACAATTTTGTTTTTATTATTGAGTGGCAAGATGGTTTTGTAATGAAAAATACTTGCAAATTCAAAAGTCCCATACAGCCTTCGTGTACCCCCCTTATCTACAGGTTACTGCTTCACTAATCAAATTATTTCATTTAAAATATCCATTTTCTCCATTACACACTGTATGTGATGATAGGTCACTGACCTACCTCTGTGCTATTGAATTTCAGCATAATGCTTCATTTACCTTAGACAACCCATGCACATACTCAGAGTGCTAGCTTATACCCACTTTGTAGCACTGCCCTTTGTTCACCAAGCTTTTATCCAGAAAGCAAACCGATCTTACAAACTTTAATTTATCATTTTCTTATGGTTCCTGCTG
>NW_009601552.1:0-6585 GCF_000690535.1 Cariama cristata | reverse complement strand
TGCTGAGGTAGAATCCTTTGAACAGATAACAATAGTTGAAGGTAATGATCTGGGGAGACAGAACTTCCTAGGGAGAATCAAAATGCGTGAGTGGGAAACAAGGATGTGGCAATATTTTGTTATTTAGAAGCTTTTTTTCTCACATATTTTGCACAATTCCCCCAAACCCGCAGTTAAAGATGTAATAAACTTAAAACCACCACATATTCACTTTAATTGGAAATTTTGTAGAGATAACATTTCCGCTTAATCTTTTTAAAGCCTAAACTTCCTGTCCTCATTAACTTAACCCTCTTTGTAACAGAAGTGAGGGGTAGAAATCTGGCCCTGCTGAAGTAATTGAAAGTCAGAATAGCCAAATTTCAAATCCCCAGATTTGCACTGAGAGTGATGCTACAAAAATGGGATTTGAGAGGAGAAAGATTATATATAGTGGGCATGACTAACCATGGAAAAAAAAAAAAACCACACAGTATGCAATGTTCATAAGTACCAATTTGTACGTACATCCTGGAATTATGTTGGTATATTATATGTAACTAATGTCCAAATTTTGCTTAAAAAATTGCAATAAAATGTCAATGTAATAAATAATACTATCAGAAATGGTAACTCACAACAGTGGGAAGATGTATGATATTCACAGTTGTAAAAAGTGGATTTAAGAAAGTCATTAAATGGCAATATTCAAAATCCTTTATCTGGTTCTGAATATATATCCCAAACTATTCTGTGGCAAAGATCCAGAGTGGAGTAGATGGTTGACCATTCAGAAATAATTAGTGCCTCTTTCTCAGTTTGAATGTAATTAATCTGGTTTTCTGATTCTTCCTCTCCTATCTGTTCAGATTTATGAAGTGCTAGAACATCTTAACACCACAGTAAATGCTTTACAAAATCAAATAAATTTTATTTCTCCATCTTATTTATGTAAATCATCCATCTTTCATTGAGAAGTTGTTGTTGATGGTACAGTAGTTCTCATACAACTTTTTTTCCTTCCCTTACTCATCACAAATTATTTACCACATATGGCACCATTTTTTGCTTCAATCTACAGAGCTTTATTTTTGCATTAAAAAACTAGTCAAATCCTTTGATTTGTAAATCATAAGATCACATCTTTCTAACTGCACATTCTTATAGACTTCTGTATTGGATGTCCATGACAATGTTTTGGTAAGAGGCGGGGCTGCAGGGGTGTCCTCTGTGAGAAGAAACCAGGGGCTGCCCCATGCCAGACACAGGCAGTTCCAGCTGGCTCTGCAATGAACCCACCACAGGACAGAGCTGTGCCTATCAGCAAAGCTGGTGGTGCCTCTGGGTAAACATATTTAAGAAATGGTGGAAAACATCATGATGGGAGGAAGAGACAACAATAAGAGTAAGAAGCAACAGAGGGAATACCAAAGTCAGAGGAGAAAGAGGTACTCCATGGTGGAGCAGGCACACCCTGAAGGGACTGCAGCCTGTGTATAAGCTGATACTAGAACATATACTTCCCAACAGGGACTGTGGTCCATGGAGGACCCATGCCAGAGCATAGGAAAAGAGTGAGAAGAAAGGAGCAGCTGAGAGAAACTGCCGACCTCGACCTTCTGCACCACTGTTGCCTCTTTGAAGGAACTGAGTGTAACCTGCAACAATAACAAGGGGAGAGGAGAGGTGTCTGGAGTGAAATAATGAACTGGATGAATACTGGGAAGCAGGGAAGAGAGGAGTCTGAACTGATGTTGTGGCCAGGAAAGGGGAAGGAAAGGGGTATTTTAAATGTTTGTCTTTTTAGTCTGTTTCCCTATACCCAAATCAGTAATTAAATATTTCTGCTAAATGGCAATGAATTAACTTAAATTCCCTAAGTCAAGTCTGTTTTACTCACGACAGTATAGTACATGGTAAGTGACTTCCCTGTCTTTTATCTTGACCCATGACTTTTCTCACCCTCATTCTTCCTATTCCCTCCCCTCATCCTGTTGGGGGAGGGGCAGGAGTGAGCGAGCGGCTGGTGAGTGCTTGGCTGCCAGCTGGGGCTAACCCACTACAACTTCCAGTAAGCAAGTGTTTTACTTCTTCCTCACTTCCTTCTATTGGTGCACATGAATTTATCAGTCTCTGAGCTCTTCCTCATCAGTTCAATACATACAGTGCACATGAGATCTTAAGACAGCTGCCTACAGTTGCCTTAATAATAAAACAATATGCTTCCCCACTAGCTCAAGCCCTACCCACCATTGCTCTGAATGCTAGTTCATTGTCTTAAAGAAGGCTATAGAGATAAAATACTCTGGAGATAATACAATCTTTCTCTTCATCAGCAAAGAGAAGCTCTTCCAATGTTGATCTATTGGACTCTGAGGATCTATTTATGCCTTGGAACACAGCTATCAGGAAAGGCACAATGCACCAGGCGTTAATCCCATTAAAGTGAGTAGGAGTTTGTCATAAACAGCTATTCCTCTGTTTTTATATTTGCAGCAAAAGCATACGATGGGAGGTGAGAGAGCAAGAGTGAACAAGAGAAATAGTGAATATAGTTCTGTTTGCCTACAAAAATAAATGTACATAGTATATACATATTAAATAAACAACTGTGAAAAACTGTTTTAATTTCAGAAGTGTTTGTTATTCTTCCAGTCATTTTTGCTGTTTTAATAGTAGAGAAAACTCATCTTGCCTCTAGTTCTCTGATTTTTCCCTTCACATATTGGAGGCAAATTTTAATGTTATAAAAATAACTATGAATAAATACACAAAATGTTAGAAATCACTTTCTAATATTAGGACATAAGAAAAAAGGGGTTTGATTAATTAGCAGCTTTATATTTTAACATGAATTATATCTTAAATAAAATCAGCTATGATATCCAAGGGAAAACATATTTGCATTTCTATTAGTATTTGTCTTTTTGATACAAGTATTTAGTTTGTGCACTGGTCTATAATTGATTAAAATATATATTTATTCTTCTGGGATCTGAAAACCCGAGGAACACAAATAACCACTGCAGCTGCGTAGCCCGCAACCCCCTGTGAACAGAATGAACTTTTAAAAAGGACATAAATCTTATATTTATTTTAAGTTTAGAATAAATTTTCAATTTGCATTAAGATGTGTCATTACTGAAGTCACAATTTTAAGTTGATATAAATCTAGACAGTTTAATCAGATTGGTGAATTTATTAGACCTTGTTTACTGGTGTAACAGGAATGTTGTACACACTTTGGAAATTTGCTTTTTCAGGATTTGGTGGGTTTACTTTTACTACGGTGTTGTTATTAATCTGAATAGCATTTTAGATTTTCATATAGCCCTCTCGTTATATCTTCCTCATGGAAGATGCTTGCTGTGTTAAAAAGAGTCAAAAGAAAAAGTTTCCTCCAGGAGAAATTGGATCAGTTTTAGAGTATGTCTGTAGCCATAAATGTCACCAAAATCAGTGTCTGAGTACTTGGCCTAACTTTAACACACCAAAATAATTTTATTGAAATGCCTAAAGAAGATTCCTTAATCATCTTATGTTCCATTCCACAAACGTATTTTTCAAGACCTGTTCTTGAGAAACGGGCTTTCTATGGCTCTAGTATGGTTGAAAGCGGTTGTCTTGAATCCAGCTGAAGTCTTTCTACTGTTGTTTCTCTACAACTATGTAACAATAAGGAGATTATGGAATTCCAAGAATAATGCAGTATAGAAATTATTCAGGCAGCATGAGGAGAAAAACAATCTTAAAGATCTAAGCAGGAAAAAAAATGACAACATATAGTCAAGTGGCATTTGTGTTTCTTTAAAAAGAGCTGGATAATTGCATAATGATTTTTAGTTCTACATAGGAGTTGCCACTTTGGGACAGAGGAAAATCCATTTTGTCTCACACCCTGCTTACAGGAGTGGCATTAGGAGTGGCTTATAGGAGAGACCATCTTAGAGAACAGATCCATTAAAGATTTATCTTTTGCCAAGTAAACCTTCCTAGTTTCTAGCAGCCAGGTTAAATAACTCCAAATATAAAGTGGATGAACTCCATTGTATTGGGCATAAATGGCAGGGTTTAAGTCAAAGGGGGCTGCAGTGTTGACCTGTGTGGGGAAGGCCATGAATTGCTGGGTGCCAGTCACAGCCACTTCCAGCTCACAGGTGACCCACAAGGAAGGGACGCCCCTGAGGGACTGCAGCCATGGGTGACCCGCACTGAAGCAGAGATGCTAAGATGCATGGATCAGTGGAGGAAGAGAAGAGTCAGTTTTAGAACTCATGGAAACCTCATTCTGCACTGATAGCAATTATATTCATAGTTGACAGAGGACATTAAAGAAATCAGGAAGACTATTGGGGGAAGTGTATGTCTTAAAGACAGTATTACGCTTTTGTTGATAGTAAATAAACAATATATAAATAACAGAAATGTTGTGTTTGAGTTAATAGATATTAATATGTAAGATTTTTTTTTAATAATCATCTATTTCTTTACAGGAGAGGCGGTTATAAAAATTTTTAAGTGTACAAACATCAATAACCCAGCAAAAGTATCAAGATCTTGTAAATATGCAGCACTACCGTGCCATGAAAGGCATTTGGACAATAAGCTGACTTTAAGAAACAGCCTGTTTACTGACTGCCTGTAAGCTCTGAGACTCTGCTCTAAAACACATGAAAAAACATATGCACATCAGGTGTATTTCTAATGATATAAACCTCTCTATCGGCCTAAAAAAAAGTCCTTAATGTAAGAATCCACAGGAAGAATAGCAATGGTGGTTCTTAGTCATTCTGAAGGGTAATACTTGAGCCATCCTGCTCTGAAATTACATAAAGTCATCAGAAATTCTAGTCTCATATCCTGCCTTTAGGAAGGAGTTAAAGTCATGTAGCACAGATTGAACAGCTGTATGTTTCTTGTAACATGCTGTATCATTTAGCTGCTATCTGTTTCTGAGTCGCAGAAATCACTACTGGGTCACTTTGCAAGTAGCCCTTTCCAGACACCATCCTGGAAAAAATGTTCACGTACCTACTCATTATATGCATTCCACTCTAGTGTAGTCTGTACTAAGGTCTAATGGGTTTAGCCTTTAGGCTTGGTAATTTAATTTCACTTAATACCATATCCAATGCTATACAATTCTTTAAATCAGTCAAGCTATACTGATTTATACTACCTGACTCCTGGCCAGAGGAGCACATTGTAGCATGGCATCAGTCACATACCCATTTAGGGTATTCCGTTCTGCAGGCACAGTAGTGACACACAGACATAAACCAGGACAGCTTTAAATTAGCCAGTAGGAAAGTACTGAGAACAGAAGGCCCTAGGGTTATTTTACCTGTTTTTCCCTTAGTCCTTGAAAGTATTTGTTAAGTAGGGAGTCAGTAGAACGCAACACGGTAAAGATCTCCAACCCGAGCAACATTATAGACATCTTAACAACATCCTTTCCTCTCTGAGGTGTTATTATGACCCCATTCTTGGATGTGAATAATGACATTGACTACTGCCACCTATTGCAGTAATTCCTTTCTTAAAATGATGATTAAAAAAAGATCTGGCTCTTTTTACTCCTCAGAAAAGCTCTTCTGAATATTATTGACAGGAAATGGCAAAACAAATCTTCCAAAGTCATTCACTTAACCACTTTGTTTAGCTTTTAAAATAATGCTAATGTGACAATAAAATATTCTTCAAATGTATGTCTGACTGTGTGAAGATGTAGACTTAAAATCTCTCACCAATCTTAATGTCAGTGACTCTACTGAGAGGTTCCAGAGGACTCACAACACCTGCCACAGCAAGGCAGAATTCTCATTATCAATTATTTGCTACTGTGCATGTAGGAAGGATAACATTCTGAAATGAAGAAAGTTCACTCAACAGCAAATTAATTGCTGTTAAGCAGGTATTCTTTATTAGCAGCGCTGGGGTTGCACTGGGGATTCTCCACCATAAATGCTCTCAACGACTGGTCGTTCTGGTGTCGTTTATATTTACAAGAATGTTGCGTATTAATTTCATAGACAAAGAAATCATTAACATAAGGCACACCTTTTCTTAGAACTAATTAAATATGCATGAGCTAATTATTCGGCGGTTGTACTGCCATCCAGTGACCTTTTGAGGGTATTACAGTATCTCTGGTGGTCGTTTATTTCCTCCGGTGGTCTTTTCATAGTCTTCATCACTTGTCTTTTTGCTGAACTCTTCCAGTTGGCAGTTTCTTGGGCACGCGTAGAAAATAGAGACTTACATAGATACTTTGTTATCAGAACCTCACAGTGAACCATTCTGTTTTGTCTTTCTCTTGACATTCGTTAGTTCTTAGCTACTTTTCTAATCTAACATTTTGTCCTTCACAACTTGTTTTAGTATACTTTCTCTATCTACAAGGTCTTTCGGTACCTATTTCACAAATTATTTAGAAATCACAAAGTGCATGCTTTTGCAACTCCTTTTCAATTCCCTTCTGCTTTCATTTGTTATTTATCTTGTTCATTTAGATTACAAACCCATAAGGGTAAGACTGTCCCTCTGTTCATAAGTTATAGTGGAATGAGATTCTTCTTGGGACAAGAGGCCTTGTAGAGGGATCTA
>NW_009601551.1:1270-17499 GCF_000690535.1 Cariama cristata | reverse complement strand
GTGGTAACTGTGGGATTTTTTTACCTAGGAAATCAGTGACTAACTTTGTGCTATTGATTCCAAATTTTCTCTGTTGGAATTTTGTATCTTCTGTATGTGTGGCTTATTTACTATGTCAATCAAGCCAAAAGCATGAATCATGGACCAAGGTCCCATTATTTTAGGCGCTATATACACACATAGTAAAAACATTAAACCTAGTAAGGCCATAAAACCTCTTTTTCTTGTTTCCTCCACTTTGGTGCCTCTTCTCTTGTCAATCCTCTTGCCTAATGTGAATTGTTCTGTTACTTATCTAGATTATTAGCCTGATACCCTGCACATATATATGTAAATAAACCTATTCACGGTTCATAGTTGCAGCTTCCTGCTTCAGACATCATGCCTTTCTGTAAGATTTTTTGTACTATGAGATTAAAATGGTTTCTCTATCACAGGAATGAAGAAGATCCTGTTTAACTAGCCTGATAGTATATACCTGAATGATGAAGTCAAGTCAGTCCCAAACCACAATTTAATCCAGATTGACAGGCAGTTTAGCACTTACCTCAGTCAGGAAAGCTAGCAACATAAATCACGGACTTAGGTCTCAGGTAAGTCAACAAAGAATCTATCTCTGAAATAACACAGTTACAAGAAGAATCTGAATTAACTACATCGAATGACAGTCCTCATATATTTAGATACAATTTTCGTCCTAAGGACTGTATGATCCATTTCAAGACAAAGACATTTCCCCTTCTTCTGTCTCAGCAGATTACCTTCTTTAGACCAATGCTTCAGGATAAGACATAAATCAGACTCATTTTGGAAATATAACCAAAAATTCTATGTTAACTATTACTTGTTTTTCACACAAATTACAAGTTTTTGAGTTTATTTTGTTCTTGATTTTATTTTCATCAAATTTATTTATGGTGTCTGTTCATTCTTCAGCTATGAAAAAGCTATGGTAAGGCTGGAGTCAAAGTCAGGTGTATAGTTGAAATACACTCTGAACAATTTCCATCTGTATGATTTCTTTGATGTGTGTTTCCACTGCACTACATATCTTGGCATGCTTGTCAATCTGCCCCTGTTTGAAGTTAACATTCACTTGGGAAAAGGAAAATATCATTATGGAAATTGCCTGAGTGAGCTGTTCTGTCTCAGTGTTTTCACAAACAGTCAATCTGGGAGTACGAACGCCGGTAATCAGAACAGAATCCTTTTTATGATTAAAAAAAAAAAGTCTGAGATACAACGAGATGATCAGGTCAAGAAAGCAGAAATGTAGTGTGCATTTTAAAACGATATATTGTATTTTCCTGTAACATTACCTTACTTATTTAATATTAGATTTCTCACAGCTGCAAGTGATCACAATCACAGAGTTAATTTGGTGAAGTAGCTGCTCTAAATGGATCATATATTCCATTCAACTATTTGTAATTGTTATACCTGTGTAAAAGAACATTCTAAAAGTTGAAAAGTCAAACAAAGAAAAAATAATTTGAGACTTAGAATTGCTTTTATAACTTTATTTCAAAGCCCTTCTATATATGTTTTCTGATGTTGGCGTATTTTTCTTTACTGTCTTACTTCTTTTGATAGAAAAATAAACATTGTTTGCTTCCACCAGATAGTTAATAATTTATATCTTGTTCTTCTTTTAACTTCCTTGTTCAAAATATAGCCTTAGGGTCTATTTACAGGACACTATTCAAACACTGTTCTGATTACAGATTATCATTTCTCTCCGAAGCTGTTCTGGACTATTCTAAGGAGTACTGTATCTGAATTTCCTAAGATATATTTGGGAGATGAGGGAGCAGCATGATTTCGTTTCATAGCTGGAGAGCCGAAATAGGGGAAGATTAAGATTGAAAGACTCCCACATTTGGGGCAGGAGGTAGCTGGAACCTCTTATGCCTAACTAATTTTCATAATGTAGCACTTGATATGTTCAAGGCATATGTCTTCTTATTTTTAATTGCTAATGTGAATATACAGCATCTTCAGCAAATTGTTTTCAAAGATCTCACATTTGACAATTGTTAAAAATTAGTGACCATTTTCAAAGAGTTTTATTAGGTTACTTCTTTCATATCTCATGAAGTCTTAAGTGAATCAAATGAGAATCTATCCCAATTAGCTTTTAGAATACTAAATCAGTAGAGTATCCTTCTATCTGACAAGGACTCTGCTTTAGTCACTGCATATTTCCCGGATTCTGAAGCAAGTAATGTAGCAATGACAACCTTCATCACTACACAGTCTTTCTTGCTCTATCTACATCTGTTCTATGCAATGAAGTAAATGCAAAAATATTATTCCACTTGCAAATAACAATTTCATTATTGTATTAACATTCAAGGTAGCATATAAACCAACATTTCTCGAAGTTGACTTTGCAGTACATTATTATGTTCTTTTAATGTGGTTTCTAACTTTAGATTTTTTTTAATAAAAAGGGTTTTATAAAGACATCTGTCTGTTACAGCAACTGTTGCCAAGTGAACAGGTTAACAGCAGTAATGTATTGTTACCTACTATGTGAATAGTATTTAAGCATTTTGTCATTCTGTTTCTCACCTATTGCTGGTAGAAGTCGTGAAAATCAAAAATTTTCTAGTTGGTGAGAGATGAACAGAATCTTCTGCATATTTCCCTATTATAAACCAGGATCAGTTCTCAAATCTCCCTAATTCAATTCCAAGTCTTGTTTTGTTTTGCTCATTCTCTGACCTTCAAATCCTATTCTCAATTTCCTTGAGCAGTGAGTATAAATATTCACCTTTTGGTGCAGAAGCAGTGAATGAATTCAACAATTTTGTAACAATAACACAAAAAAATGCTAAATATCAAAAATATTTTTAAAATGCATAACAGAAACAAATTTTGTGATAATGACAAATTCCACACTTTGTCACTGTTTCAAAAAGAAACTAGGTAAGTAGTAGTCCATGCCTAGGAGCACTGAAGCAACAGAGAGAGAAGATACAGTTTTATCAAGCTTAGAAAATATAACTTTTCCTACCAATGTGAGTATTTTTGTTTCTATTGTTTCTTTTTTTCTTTCTCCCTAACATAGCTTATGCTAGTACCAGCTGTCAGAGCTTGGAAACACTTTAAAATGTGCAATACAGCGTAACTTGAGCTAGAATTTTTCTTTTTCTTAAAGTTTCATTTGTAGCAAAGCAGGAAAAAAGATGCAGAAAGAAAGGAAGAGCTGTTATTTAACACATAGTTTATGGTACAATTTATGTAGTAAAACTCCAAGATGGAAAATACTACACAATATGGAAATTATGTAGCTTCTTTAATACCACTTTCGGCAATAACTAGCTATTTGTTTTACTTTATTCTACTCAACTGGAGTAGAATATGTTCCACTAGTAATATAAATACAAAATGTGTACTGCAGGAGATATTGGAACTGAAAGATTTGCTGTAAATTCTAATATGGTATGTTGTACATTCTAATTGTATGAAAACATGTATTGATATTTTAATGTGAAAATGAAAAAGAAACTTAGTAATATGACCAGACTTTTATATTTGATATTTTACTTTTCCCTGTTGACAATTCTTCTGCTGTTATTATAGCTGTCTCTCAACTCCTGATTATATGATACCTCCCTATTACTATGTGTTTCAAACTGTGAAGGCATCCTTAAGGTTAAAACACCAATTTGTCCCATATTTCCATTTTCTGTTCAGCTAGCATTATGCTTCTTTATTGAATCAGCAGAAATAATTCTTGGATATGGTAGAAAGCCTACAGTAAAATTTCAGGTTTCAATAATTAACAATTTGGAATGGGCTTTTACCTATACCCAAGAAACTTGGCATTTCACACATCACTTCAGCATCTCTGGACTCAGAATAGTCCCTCATTTATTCCCACAATAGTATATTGCTCTACTGTATTTCAGAGTATTTAACTCTCTACATCCTGTACTATATCTCAGAATAAGCTCTGTCACATCGTTTATTTGTAATGCCTCATCTTATTATCAATCTATTACCTCTTGTAATTGACATGCACTTAGAAAAACAAATACTGGTCATGATGTTGTTTACTATTAGCAAAGGAAATATGACACAATTTTAGCTACTGTAACTGTTGCTAATGGTTGGTAGCCACTGGCAAATCTTGACTTTCCAATGGCAGCAGACATGATACTTCATGGCATGAAAGATAGTGAGCATGAAAAAACAACAGTTCTTATTAATTGTGGTTACACATCATTAAAAAATGACAGATAATTTATCCCCCAGCCAATATTAATTTCTTCCATGTAGCTCAAACTGTAATTTCTGGAACCAGAAATCCTGGGACTCTTTAATGTCACACCTTGTTGCTAAATGCATGGCTATGAAAAGAGCATTCATTTTTTTCCAAGGGTGAGCTTAAAGGTTTAACAGTTGTACTGTATGCACCATGTCATGTGGGTCTTTTTGGTTTATTTGTGGTGATTTTTGTGCTCAAGGCAAAGAAATATTTATTAGAACCCACAAGAGGGCCCTATGAAAATAATCAAGAGAGGCTTTTAATGAGCTCTCAGCACAATTTTTATTGCAAGATACGGCTGAGGGTCTCTGCAGATGTAGTAAGCAAGAAATGTGTATATATGAAGAAAATTGGAAGTCTTTTGGCCTTCAGGAGGGATTTCCTTTATGATAGTGATAAAAGTATATTTTATCTTTTTTTTTTTTTTTTGCTTTGAGTAATTCTGAATGGGTGAAAGACCAAGAAATAGCTATTGTAACTATTTTTAAAGATTGATTAATGCAAGTAATTATAAGTTACCATAATCCCTTGCATATACTTTTTATTTCTAAAGAACAGTTTGCCATTGACTGAAGGATATGAGTTATATGAGTTTTGCAGTTTTTGCTTAATTTTAGTATCTTTTTTCCTGATTAGTAACAAATTTGGCATCTCACAAAAAGCGAAAAGTAAATATATGCATAAACCCTTATGCACACAGAGTATCATTTCTAGCTGTCAGCACTTTTTAAAATAGACTTAACAGTGCTTTCAGAAAAATAGAAACAAAGGCACAGAGAAGAAAGCAAGCCATAGTCACCAGCCATGTTTTGCTTCATAGGGATGTCTCAGTAGTTGAATCTCCTTAGACAGAGGGATTATTTATCAATGTAGCATTTCAGACTGGATCTATATGGAAGAACATAAAGACACATTAATTAATTAATGTATTATAAGCAGTACAACTATCCTAGAAGAGCACCTGTGTAGTTTAATGTGCATGTGGATGGACATGGAATGGATGGTGCTATACTGATATATTTCTGATAATACTAGTCTCAAAATTAATGAAAATTTTTTTAAAAAGACCCACAGTGAACATCTGCTGTAAATGTCACCACAGCATCTGTTTGGGAAAATAATTGTTAGAAAATACAGGTAATTACTCCTAATATTCACAGAAAGATTACATTAGAAGGGTGAGTTTCTAGATGAGTCAGAGCCAGCCAAGATACCACATATCCTCATGCAAACAGATAGCCCAGCAGGAGAAGATTTTAAGAAAATAAGCTATTTTCAGCTTCTTTGAAGTCTCTTTATCATCAGAGAAGAGTGAAACCAAAAAAGGAAGCACTATAACTTAGCTAAAAAGGCACCGTGACAAGTAATGGTAAAATAGTTAGTATTTTAAAGCCTCAAATGGGTTCAGATTTTTAAAGATTTTTTGAACCATCAATGAACTGATTCAAAACATCATATTTTGTCTTTTTAAAATGAACTTAGCTTTTTCAACTCCCCTCTAATAGACATCTTGACTGTTGCTTTTTATATAGCAGAAATGTTATTAGCGTAGTTTAATCAATTTTATGCCAAAACTTATCTAGGCTTTACTAATGCCTTCAACTGGAGTATTGAATGTTATTTGTTCTCTCAGAGCCTGGGTACAAAGGGTTAGAATGGCAACTTACAATTTCATACTTACAGCTCAGTCTTTTAATCAGCTATATTTCAGAGCTGCATGAGTAAAATAAATTTTTCTGCTGTTTTAAAACATCACAAATGTGTATGAAGATAATTATTTGCACAGATAATAGACTGTTTTAGTATCTTCTCTGTGGAGTGCTTTCCTGTTAACTTACCCAGCACAGTCCTGTCAATGTTTAATTCTTCAGATGCAGCATATAATTTTAATCTAATGCACAGCACTGTTAATATGTCAAACATTATGATATGTGCACTGAGATAGAAATGTGTATTATTTGGAGATTTAAGGCAAAAGTGTGGTTTTTATGTGTGTGTGGTTCTTTGTTTTGGGTGGGTTTGGTTTTTTTCCTTTTTTTTTCTGTTTAAACTCAGGTGAGCCAATTCAGCAATACCCATCTTGGCTGAGGAAGATGTATGGTTACTCAACCAGTTATCACTGTTAAAATGGAAGATTTTGAGGTATGGCTTCCCCTCCTCTGTGCTTTGTAAAACAGCCATTTTATTAGGTGTTAATCTTGACCTCCAACATGATGACCTCTGATCATGACATTGACTTGTCATAAAAGCATAGAGTTTGGTCACAGAAAACAATCAACTGCATTATTCTAATTCTGAATATCCAGCTCCAAATCTTACTCTTTTACAGGAATTCTCTGCCTTTACAGACAAGCTGTACGTACAGAAACACAGCCAGGCTAACAGACATACTATGTTTCAAGAAAGTGTTTAACAATCTAAGGACTTATACCTCACTAGACCATTAATTTGTTGTCCCAGGCTTATATCTTATGGATGGATAGACGAACTGTAATGGACGTTTTTCACACACTAGATACAAAATAAGAATTTCAGTAGAACTAAAAATTTCCTCCCCGTTAGCTGTTATCTTTCCCCTTTTTGCCTTGCAACTGATTATGCAGATATAAGGAAAGAAGGCAGCACGACATCTACAGTGTTCTAGAGTAGCATCCCTGACAGCTGCTAGTTTTCTGTTCCT
Source organism: Cariama cristata (assembly GCF_000690535.1). Classification (NCBI taxonomy): domain Eukaryota; kingdom Metazoa; phylum Chordata; class Aves; order Cariamiformes; family Cariamidae; genus Cariama; species Cariama cristata. Next base: position 10,543 of record NW_009601551.1, on the reverse strand, counting down.
CTGAGGTGCAATCTCTTACATTGATTGATGTACAGACAAGCAAGTCAAAATTTAACACATACATGGCCTAGATTCATTATGTTTTTCACCTTTTGCTTCTTGTCAGTTTGATCTGTACTGGAGGGACCAATACAAGCCACTTATCATTCTTGCTGCCAAAGGACATCTGTGCTATTCATTTGCTCAGCCTTGCAGAGATAAATGCAGTTTGCTGCAATTAATAAAATAGCTGTTCTCTGGACATAATTTGTAGAAATAAATTTAAGTTATGGCATTGTGTGCTCATGGATATGTGTGGATAATAATATAGATCTAATACACAAGACATTGCTTCTCAGACAATGGACATAATCGGTGTGGTAAAGATTATCTTTTCGGTCAGATACCTCTGAATACATTTTGAAATCACTTACGGACAGACTCAAGAGGAAAAGTGTATTTCACATAAATTTTCCACATTTGCTTTTGTTCTCTGATTGAGAAAGAAACAAAATATTTTGAAATGCACTACGATAATGTTTCTTGACCTGTGTTCTATGGAAGCAACGTATGAAACCATTGCAATGCACTTATTTTTTTTTAAATATGTACTTGACCATATATTCCATGTCATGTGGAAGGAAACAAATGGAATGGAAAAGAGTGATAACAGCTTACTGCTGTGGAGTCAGAAAACTCAGGCTTTTAAGAAAAGTGAAAATGAACACCACTGAGGCTATACTATGCATGATGGCACAAATCCAGCACTAGATTTTAGGGGGTAGGGTCCAGAGGGTTTTTTTCCCAAAACAGCTAGGTGATTCTTGTGAATTTTGGTTTAAGTATTCCATGGGCTTTAAAAAGACTGAGAAACACCACTACAGTATTCTAAGTATTGCCTCAATTTAAATATTTCTTCTTCAAACCTCATATTTTATATTTTATATTGTATAGTGTTAAGTTGTTTTGGAGGGTAATATGACATATTTAATTCAGGAAACACTGAAACAGAACATTACAGAAATGTTTAACTACTTACTTTTTCTTCTCTGAAACAGATTTTTTATAAATGGTGTGAGAGGTTCTTTATTTTCTTTGCACTGATCTCTAATATCATCCATACAATAAAGGTTGAAAACGGAGGAACCTACTACACATTTTCAAGGCGACACTTGAAAAGTGCCTCAAAAGAAGAATGTTGGCAAAATATAATGGTAAGTTTAGCACATCTTCATTTTATTATCACCTTAAAAACACACACTTCAGAGAACTTGATCCTGCTGTCTTCATATAGATAACTCACAAGAAAGTTTTCCACAAGAACTGGTATTTAGAACTGAAATTCCCCAGCGAAGCAACAACACGGACCAGAGGAGATCTGTTGAGAGTAACAAAATTTAATTGAAATATTGCCCTGGAGATGTGGTAGTAACCAATAACCAAAAAACCTGTTGCAATAACAGCAGGGTCTAGATCTCCCTTATAAGAACAGATGAGTCCCAGCTGACAGAATTTCAAGATACCAGTGTATTAAAGTACACATAACCAACCAACCAACCAAAAAAAGCAACCCTAACTGGTTGACAGACTTTCAAAGAAGATTAAAAAATAAGGAGAATGTCTATTTATTCACCTTCCTGAGCTAGAGACAGCTGGAAGGAAGAAAGGAGAGTCCTTAATAGCAAACACCTCCCTGGCTAAGAAAGTTTTCTGGAAAGAGGAACAAGAGGATTCCTGAAAGGGAAAAGAAGTGTGCCTGGGATGAACAGGGGTTCTGGCTGACCGTTTCTGGAGTGCAGTTCCACAAAAAGAGACGATCAGATAAATGCTTTTGTGTTTGACTGGTACAATCCTGAGAATTAAAAGTCTTTCATGCAGAAGAGAGGGCCCTGTTCATAGAAATTCAGACTTATTCAAGGAAATTCATTGACAAATGCTTAAGGATAACATCTCGTGTGTTTAAACCACCAGTTGTGAAATCCGGTTCCTTTAAAACAAAAAAGTGCTATAAGTGGAACATCCAGCTCACACCAGAACTGGAATTTGCAAATGCACTGGAAGGTCTAATGAAGAGGTGAATTCAACATTTTTCCTAAAGAAATTCTGTATTTGCAAGTTCAACTCTTTTACCTCATCAGGCATTTATATACACTGTTTTAAAAATGTAACTTACTTTTTCTGACCAAGAAGGATGCATTAAATTTTTTATGACTTTGACACTTAAGTAATTAATGTTTAAATGTAAATTTTATATGTGCAATACGATTATTGAAGCTTGGTTTTCTTCCAAGTTATCCCACTGGGCTGTAACATATGCTTTAAGACCAGTCTACATTTAGACAGTTTGGGGATATGTATAATCACACTGAATAATTCCAATTCTATTTGTTTCCTTGGAGGTTTCTCAAATACTTTGATGCATTCTGCTTCTCTGTGTTTCCCTTCTTCATCAAAGTCACAATGAATTCCCGTTAGAGGCATTATAAGAATATATCCTGAGGGTTATGATTTATTCTTAGACAGACCGACTAAAACTCAATTTTCTCTCGCCTATCCCACTATTATTCAGTGGGGATTTAGAAACATTAAGTCTCATTGGCTTAGATTCAAAGCAAATTTAGGAGCTAAAGCATCCCAATACCTAATTTGAAGCACTGGTCCCAAGGATAGAATCACAACATTAAGCCCTCTATATGATTCATTAGAGAAGTTAGGCATCTTAAAGTAGGATCCACAAAAATGTGCATGCTAACGAGAGATCTATGTACACTGCATTTAATTCCTTCTTCTCCATTTTGAGAAGATACAGTCTATGACTCTCACTTGTCATGTCCCAGCAGGACTGTTCTGTCTCCTTTGTTCTGGATGCCAAGATGAACATACCAGATATGTACTGAAAATGTTTCCACTTTACATAAATATCACCCAGCCAGAAGTAGTAGTCTGCTAGATTTTAATCTTGTGACAAGAGGCTTCAAGAAAGGTGTGAGAAAGCCTGAAAGCTGTTATTTTCCAAGGTTTACCTCAGCATTGCATTCACTGACTTTCATCTGGCACACAGATACTTTGATTACGTTTATGCTGGTAATCAGAATGGACTAGGACTAACATTGCTATGACTAAATTGCCATCCATCCCTCAGACAGGAGACCTCATCCATACTGGTTGGCAGGATTACCCTTCGCTCTCTTCAAAAACTTTCTTTTTTGCTCTTTTCCAGACTACTTTGCACAGCCTGGGAAGGTGCTGGCTTCATGAACCAAAACTTTCAAGGTGTATGTTAATGGTTAAACAGTAATCATGTACTCAACTCCATGCCCTGGCCACTTGGTTTACCAGTACACGTATATGACCTTTATGGGCTAGGATGAAAACACAAGACCTCCTGATTGTCAGGGGAAAGCGTTCTTATTACAGAACTAGGAAGAAGAGTTACCTCTTATTTTCACCCTATCCTGGCAAGTTTATTCCCCTAGAATAAGGGGCAGCTGGGGGACAGGGAGCATATCATACACTTTTATCTAGGAAATAGGTGTGAGGTTGATTTCCTCTAGAGAAGAAAAAAACAACCAACCAACCAAAACCCAGCTTTCTCACATTTTAGATGAACAGTCTAATACAAAAGAGAAATTTCAAAGCAGGTTTGAGTAAAAGCCTTGATGAAAAATAAACTGAGAAATACTGAGTTTATGAATACTAATGAGACATGAGCAAGAGAAGTGAATCAAGCTATCCAGTTAAAACTGATGTATTTTTGACCATATGCAAAGGTGGAAGGTCAGTGCAGCAGATGACGTTTTCAGGATCACAGTTTTGAGCTAACATCTCTTTCTAGTGATCATAATTTTATATTTGTTAATATATTCCATAAGTTCAGATTGGTATAGCAAGGTTCATCTTCACTGTTTCACTCTGATCTGCACTTTAATCAGGTCTGATGATTCCTTCTGATGTATGAACACACTCAAGCAGGGTAATGTGCTTGCATCTTGTGCTCTAACACCATGATGGACCTGGCATCTCCAGGAACCATGAGACAGTCACACAAATAAATAATAAGAGAGTGGTAGTGAATGGGATTAAATCCAGTTGACGGCTAGTCACCAGTGGTGTTCCTCAGGGCTCAGTGTTGGGGCCAGTACTGTTTAACATCTTCATTGTTGATTTGGACGAAGGGATAAAGTGCACTCTCAGTAAGTTTGCAGATGACACCAAGCTGGATGGGAGTGTTGATCTGCTTGAGGGTATGAAGGCCCTACAGAGGGATCTGGACAGGCTGGATTGAATGGACTGAGACCAACTGTATGAGATTCAACAAGACCAAGTGCCGGGTCCTGTACTTGGGTCACAACAACCCCATGCAATGCTACAGCCTTGGGGACGAGTGGCTGGAAAGCTGCCCAGCAGAAAAAGACCTGGGGGTGTTGGTCAACAGCAGACTGAACGTGAGCCAGCAGTGTGCCCAGGCGGTCAAGAAGGCCAACAGCGTCCTGGCTTGTATCAGAAACAACGTGGTCAGCAGAACTAGGGAAGTGATTATTCCTTTGTACTCTGTGCTGGTGAGGCCACACCTCAAATCCTGTGTTCAGTTTTGGGCCCCTCACTACAAGAAGGACATTGAGCTGCTGGAGCATGTCCAGAGAAGGACAACAAAGCTGGTGAAGGGCCTGGAGAAAAAGTCTTACGAGGAGCGACTGGGCGAGCTGGGGTTATTTAGTCTGGAGAAGAGGAAGCTGAGCAGAGACCTTATCACCCTCGACAACTACCTGACAGGAGGTTGTAGCGAGGCGGGGGTTGGTCTCTTCTCCACAGTAACTAGTGATAGGACAAGAGGAAACAGTCTCGAGTTGCTCCAGGGGAGGTTCAGGCTGGACAATAGAAAGAACTTCTTCACTGTTAGAGTCTTAAGCATTGGAATTGCTTCCCAGGGAGGTGGTGGAGTCACCATCCCTGGAGGTGTTCAAAAAATGTTTAGGTGTGGCGCTTCAAGACATGGTTTAGTGGACATGGTGGCATCAGGTATATGGTTGGACTTGATGATCTTTGAGGTCTCTTCCAACCATAATGATTCTATGATTCTATAACAGTCACAAACTGAACTGTCTCTGGTTATCTTGTAACCTGAAATACTCTCGTTTGTAAGGCAGCTACTCACTTCAGGCACAGACAGAGAAAAGGAAGCATTGGATACTGTGGAAGAAAGTTATATTGACAGTATTCTAAAGAGCTGTACAGTGCATGCTCCGTTTAGAGAACATACATACAGAGCATATATGAAAAAAAGAAATGTAACACAAAGACTTCTGAAAGCTGCTAGTCAAAAACTGAAATACTATGTGCATTGTAAAAGCCCTGACTTAACATTTACAAAAACCACTGTGATTGGAGTATAATGCTAATGGAAACCCGCATGTAATTCATATTTATGACCTTAGTGAGAACTGGCTCTATTAACTTGAGGACAGATGGTCAGATATTTCCCAGGGAAATATTTTCATTAAAAAACGTTTCACTGAGCCTGAATGCTTTGTTTGACTCATCTCAGGTTTGACTTCATTTTGCAAAATCAAAGTCAAATCCCCTAGTCCTGCCAGGCTGCTTCAGAGCAATCAGTTTACTGCTGCCAGGTTTGGCAGGTCTCGGGCAGCTTGACCAGACTACTTCCAGAACAGGAAATCTGAAAGCTTTGCTGGTCAAAAGCTGGGGCAAGTTCACATAACTGATTTGTTCTGGGTCAGTCTACGTGGTGGATCTGTCGTAGAGCCACTGACCTTGGAAGCGGTTGGCTATGGTGTTCCCAGTTCTGGAACGAATTGTCTGGTAACACAAATTATCAAGTGCCTGCAGCTTGAGAGCCTACACAGTGGGGCTGATGGTCTTACTAAAGCCTCCAGTCTGAGAGCCCCAAGTAAAGCTCTGAGGGGCTCAGTTAACCTCTCACAGATTGCAGGCCCTATGCAACAAAGCCAGGACCTAGAAGTCCTTATGGGCTTCTCCGTTCTACCTTTTAAGCTGATCTGCATGATGGGGCATCCTTGAAGACACAGAGTTCCAGAGCTGTTCAATGATGCTACTTGTCAGTTCCTCTAGTCAATGCTATCTAGTGTCCCAGGCTCAGATGCAGTACTTCAGAAATCTTTATTTTATGGAAAGCTATATGTATATATATGTTTGCACATACATACCTATATGTGTGTGTGTGTGTATACACACACACACAAACATTCACACACACATACACACATCTGTATTTGTACATATAAAAATATATGTGTATATATATATGTGTTTGAATTTAATTCCTGGGATCAAGTCAGTTCCAGGGATCAAACGACAAGAAAACATTAAAAGGATAATCTCCACAAAATGTCACATTTAGGGAAGTACCTAATAAATGTAGTAAAAGTCACCAAGTAATCTGTCTTATATGGCACTAGACACAGTGCAATACAAAGAACTCCTTTACTTGTAAGAAAAATAATGATACAAAAGTAAAGAAAGCCATCTAGAATAATAAGCATTTGCTTTGATTGTTCTTCTCAGTTACATGAGTTTGAGAGGTCCATTCTCCATCTTTAAAATAATTTTGATAACTTTTTTTTCTCCTCAGACTATTTAATTCTTGCAGTCAAATCTCAAATCAAAATTTAAGGGACTAATTCTCTGTTTTTTTGATCAATTATCTCTCTCTCTCTCTGCTCTTGCCAGGGTACTCCATTTTCTAAATTAGCTTAATCAGAATGAATCCAGCTACGAGCTGTAAAAGAGTTAAGGAAACAGTCCAGCATTTCATTTCCATGACTTAATATGTTACGCTGAGTGTAACAATATTTTACTATGTTTTCAGCTTCAGTGCTAACATGCAATGACACTCAATAACAACACAAAACTATTATAGCTTGACAAACTGATTTCTTAAGGTTTGCTTCCACATTTGGCATGTGATTTTTATCCGACCCATTCAATCAGCTCCAGTTCAAAGTGAGAAAAACAGTATTGTTAGGATTCTAAGTGTGTTCACTACACTTTCTGCCTCCTTTATTACTTTTTTCCTTTTTCTTTTTTTAAAATATTCCAAGAAGTGTAGGACATTAGTCCTAAGAATTGAGTGGTTCTATTTTAAGTGTCCAAAATGAGGTATCTGAAAAAAGATAACTTAAAATAAAAATTATAAATAAAATAAAGTAAAAAAACCCCACCAAACCAAACAAAAAACCCACCACCAACAACAACAAAAAAAGCCCTGCTGACTGCTTGTGTTCTGTTAATTGATGTCCTCTAAGGATTTTTGAACTGGGAAATCCAAAACATTTTGTTTAAATCTAAATTTCTGATGTGATTTCAGGCTTTTTATTTCAAGACTTCCATTGCATTTGTGAAAAATGCACATATCTAGTTGTTTACAAGTTTTACTGATGGATAATACAAGACCATACAAGATTAAGTAATATCAAGCAATTCAGCATGTCGGTGGCAAGGCAAAGAAACTGAAAACCCTTTATTTGATCTAGGTATAAAATCACTCTTTGGGAAACAGCAAAAGGACAGTATCTTCAGTGATCTCTTTAGAAGGATCAGTCAGAAGAAAATGTTGGGTAATGTTAATATAAAGGGCAAAGTTCTTCAAGGAAAACAGCACTGAAATTCTTTAGAAGGATTAGTCTCAAGAAAATGTTGTGTAATGTTAATATACAGGGCAAGGTGCTGCAAGGAAAACAGCACTGAAAAATAAAGTAAAGAAGGTATCCTTCTGGGCTTGTGGGCTAGGGAAGAAAGGCTGTCAAAGAAGTTTATCTGTAAATGATAAAAATTCACTGGTTGAACTCATGAGGTGGTGGGATACCTTCATGAAAAATTAATTAGGGATAAAAAAAACATCTGAATTGGTATAGAATTTCTTGCTTTAGATAGAGAGGACATAATGAAAATTATTTATCTCCCAGTTAAAAATATTGATAGGAGAAAGGGTGGGGAGAAGAGAGGAATCTTCTGAAAAGTCTCACCAAGGAAGTTTAGCTCTGCATTATAATCATTTACCTTCTCTTAGACGAGCTTCATAGATGAGCTATTAACAAATTATGAAAATAAGTGAATTAATGATCCTAAACTGATACTGTCTGTGTGAAAAATATCCACACTACTGAAAGTGCTTCAGACATAAGGATGAAAGTAATCTGTAGGCTAATATATGTGTTCGTACATGCTATTACTGTCCTATCTGCATGTCACAGTGTCATGTGCACCAAGATGGGATCACGAAAATACAGAAATGACTTAGCTGATCTCATCTGGACTTGTGAAAGAAAAGTTCAGAAAGGTTTGACCTGCAGTAACAGATTGCAAAATCCAAAAGAGATTGAGCCTACATATCAACAGCTACATATAACTTTAGCTTCAGATCTGACGTTGGAGCCAATAAATCTAAAATAAAAAAGTATCAGAAAGTTAGTAGCTTCTGTACTTTGCTCACTAAACTTTCCTTCCATTAATTCTTGCCTCAGTGGTGAAAACAACAGTTGGTTTTGATGTCTTGTCAGTTCAAGAGGTAGGTGCCAGCCAAACAACACAGAGGATTTTGCTGTTTTTATTTTAGGAATACTGAAGGAAGATCACATGCTGGGCAGGAGACCATGAAGATTGTTTGATAAGATTCCATTAAAGTGAGCTGACAGCAAGGTTAGAAGTGAACAGGGAAAACCTCACCTGGGTAATATCTGAGAAAGAAACAATCAGTTTGACATTTCCCGGGTTAAAGATTTCACATTATCAAAAAGGAAGTCAAGTGTTCCTTTTTAAAGGCAGCACAGCCAATACTGGGATCACTCTAACTTATTCTGGGCTGAAGAAATAATTTTCTTCCTATGGTGAACATGACAGATGAAGAGTTCTAAAATTAAACTAAATATTGTAAGAAGTATTACTGTAAGTGCACTGTGTCTTGCTTTGCTGTAGTATGATATTGAAAGACTGATTTAAGTGTTAAGCCAACTCAATTTCTGATTTTTTTCTTTTAAATATTCTGTCATATCCTCATTAACATCTCATTACTAAGCAGTTAGCTAAGGAAAAGGACAAAGAAGGAAAAAGAAAATTAGATGCAACACTGTAGGGCATATTTTCACCTTGATGAGCAAGAGCAACTCATTAGGGGTTACTGAACGTCATGTACATGCTTTGGAGGAATAATACCCTCAAGGTATTTTGAAATTATTAAAATGTTAAAGCAACAATATTGATTTTTTTTTTTAATAGAAAAGAGTAATTTATTAATACCAGGTAGGACTACGTGTAGGG
>NW_009601551.1:0-1239 GCF_000690535.1 Cariama cristata | reverse complement strand
GTAGGGAAAAATCTACACAGACAAGGGAAAAATAATTAAGCAGTTCCAGAATTGCTTCTTTTTTTCAGTGATGGTAGGAGAGAGGAAACGTGAGAATAAAATAACACTGTAATTTGAAAATTAAAAGGGTTAAATGCATACATAAATTATTAATAGTTTCTTTATTACTATACAGGGAATTCTGAATATTGTCTCGTATTCCTTCTTGGAGGGGAAGAAGGAGATGGGATTTGAGAGAAATATCCAAGAACTGACTGAATCCCAAACAAAATCCATGTGTACAAACTGAATCCTCTGCAAATGAAACAGTACTGCATTAAGGGTTCAATCGCGACAGGCACAGCCTCCATTAACCGTGTGTGTGCTTCAGTGCTCTGCTGGAATAGAGACAAAAGGCACAGTGCTTGGCAGGATCAGCCCCAAACTCTCACCACACACGTATACACATGCACAGACATACATGGACAAGTTATTTCCTCTACACTGTATTTTCATTGACTTAGTTTTGGATTATGAAATTGTTTCTAGTTTGCTAGTCACATGCTGACTCTAACACTAAAAATCTCATCAAAATCAGAAAAGCACTGTCATCAAAATGGCTTTTGTATTAGAAAACACAAAGAAGATTTGCTTCCCACTCACTACCACTAGCTTAACCTTATAGAGAAACTGAAATTACCCTCATCAGCTTAAATTCATAAAAAAGATAAAACCCTGAACAGCAATCAGAAACACACATTTGGACTCTGGTGAACTGTATTTTTATTCACACATACTGCCCTCTGAAATCTGGAGTGTTTGTACAGGGGTATTCTCAGCTCCAATCTACCAGTGCAAGAATTTTCAAAACTGGCATTTACAGAGATAATAACATGACCTGTTCTGACCTATGAACTATTCTTGAAAGAATGAGTACTTATGGGTGAATGACCATCAGGTACACTCTGTTGACTTGCAATGCATTGTTAATATACATCTGTGTCCTTTCTGAACTATATATTACTTAGGCAGACTGCCCTACAGACTATTTAGAAATTTTGTCCTATCTGTTTTGCTAGTACACCTTGGCCACAATGCATTTTTAGTAAATGCTACCTGTTTCATAGAATTTGTCTTGAAGACTTAAGTATCTGATATCGACAGGAAGAGCTCCTCAGCAGAAGCAGTGTGTGATTTAAGAATCGAATTATGTTTTATTCTTTTTAATCTGTCAAAATGTGTCCTGGTTTGGCTAAAACA
>NW_009601550.1:13554-13805 GCF_000690535.1 Cariama cristata | reverse complement strand
TTTTTATATATATCAATGAAATAAAAAGCTCCTACACCAGCAAGCCAGTCACTGAAGCTGAGCTAGAGTAGCAAGAATGAAGGGGAGCATTCATTCTTGGGGGTACAGGGAGTTGGGAGATGGGGAGCTGCTGAGGCCACAGGAGGGTATTTGATAGTGTCACGGAATAGCCTGGGGAGGAAGAGGAGGAAAGAAGAGGAAGGTGGCTGTCTTGTATTGGGAGAAACTGGTGAGACCTTGTCACGGAGAGG
>NW_009601550.1:0-13455 GCF_000690535.1 Cariama cristata | reverse complement strand
AGGGGACGAGGGAAGCTGCGAAGGAGGAAATGAGCCCGGATGGAGGGGACCCGTTCCAGGTGCTGGGGGGAAAGCTGGGGTGGAGGAAAGCTGCTGGTAGAGGCACTGGTGGTGATCAGAAGGGAGACTGAAAGAGATGGAGACCCTCGGAACGTAATGGGGCTGGAGGCAGGCGAGCAACCAGCTTTGCCGATGACCGGGTGATGACCGGGGTGTCACAGGAAGGTTGCAGAGGGAGAAGCAAGGTGCAGGTGCTCAGCCTGCCCCGACTTTGCCTGTTCAACCCTTGTACCTGACTCTGTTGTTCTGCAGCTCAGGTTGGTAAAAATGGCTGACGGCAAAGAGGACCCCGCCGTGTTCACCTCCACTTCTCTGCCCTCAGACCCACGGCTGCTGGCTACGGTGACTAACGCTTACCTAGGCACCCGTGTGTACCGGGACATCCTCCACGTCAATGGCGTGTACAACGGGGCAGTGGGAGACACGCACCGTGCCGACATCCCCAGCCCCGTCAACGTTAGGATGACGGTGCCCAGCGCGGACGGCCTGGCTGAGACCTTCACCTTGAACACCCGGACGGGTAAACAGCAGAGCACGGGCAGGAATCTCCCTGTCCTGCCGCCTCCTTTCAGATCTTCATCTCGGGCACCCATCGTGCTCTCCCTCTTTTAGAAGTTACAAATCTCTTTGCCTGCGTTACCTCTTCCACAAGGTTGCATCTTTCTTCTCCCCATTCCCCGTTCACCTGCGGGGTGTTGTTCTTCTGAAGTCGTCTTGGAGCAAGTGGAAAATTTCCCTTTCTTGTGAGAATAAGAGTGATTTTCAGACTGTGTCTCAATCCCTGCTAGAGCCAGGCTCAGCAAACACTCTTTAATCACGAAGCCTGATAAAATGTTTTATAGCACAAATCATTCCTCAGCAGCTTGGCCAGATTCAGTGTGTTAAGTGTTGTCCAGCCAAAAGCTGTGTCTGGATCTGGGCCTGGGAAAGGCGGCTCCTTTGCCGGTAGGAACCTGTAGATAGGGCAGAAATGGGAGTCTGGGGCAGAACCTCAGGACGTGATGGTTCAGAAGGCTTGATGGCTCTCGTTGTGCTTACAGGAACCTTCAGCCATGTGCTTCAGTCAACTGATTACATAGCCACCCATCAGATCTACGCTCACCATTCCCTTGTCCACTTGATGGCCTTCAGCATCACCATCCAGCGATCGGCTCGCGCCGCCCAACCCATCACGGTCCGGCTCCAGGCTCCTTTTGTTCCAAAGAGCCAGGACTTGGACCTGAACCAAGGACCAGACTTCCAGGGAGCACAGTGAGTTTGGGTCACGGGGGGGACCTTGCCCTGAATATGTCCTTCACGGGCTCTCGCACGCTGCCCTGCTCACTGCTAGGGAATAAATTGCAAAAGTAGGGCTAGAACGAGACTGAGGTGGTGAGTGGTGTGGAGGCTTGTGCAAATCTGCTTCTTCCTGGCAAGTATCTAAAAAAATCCAAAATTAAGTATAAAAACACCTTTATTGGTTGCAACTCTGGAGTTATTACTTACACCGACACATAAAAGAGCAGTGAAGGCCGCAGGGACTAGATTTGACTGCAAAGAAATGAGCTTGGGGAAGATAATGAGTTTGGAGGAGGTGACCCCTGAAAACAGCTTACTGGGACTGGGGACCAGTCGTGACGAATTTCATAGAATCATGGAAATCTTATGGTTGGAAGAGACCTCAAAGATCATCAGGTCCAACCGTAAAGCACAATCTCCTGTGCTTTGGGGTGGGACGGCAGCTGAGCTGAAGCGTGGGGACAAGGGAGCTTCTATCCGAGGTGGGAACGGGGGCCTCATCCTCCGCTGCTGGGGGAGGTCCCCTCTACATCGGTGGATGTGCACGGCGTCCCACCTGCTCCGCTCTCCCCTTCCCCATTGCTTGCTGTCTCCCACAGCTACGTCTATGGGAAGACGCTGGTTCCCGAGGTGGAGGGGGGACCCCGTCCCACGGTTCACATGCTCTGGACTCCCGTGCCGCAAGCCTTGATGTTGCACGGGGAGGAGCGGGAGCGATCCTGGGAGTTCCTGACGGCCGTGGCCGAGAGCGAAGAGGAGGTGAAGAGGAGCTACAGCGAGGGGCTGGCCCTCATCGCTGCTGGCTCCCTGCACTCCTCCCACACCCACGCGTGGGCCACGCTGTGGCGAGGCTGCTGCGTAGACCTGGATGGACCCCAGCCCTTGAGGCAGGCTCTCTACGGGTGTCTGTACTACCTGCTGAGTGCCATCCCGCCCCGGGGCAACCCAGGCTTCCTCTTCCACGGCATCAGCCCTGGCGGCTTGTCCAACGGCACTCGGGGCGAGGACTACTGGGGGCACGTCTTCTGGGACCAGGTGGGTGGAGGCCGTGCTAGCTGGTAACCTGGGGGCTTTGCACAGCGACTGGGATGGAGAAGACTCTGCAGGAGGCTGCTGGGGGGGCTTCCTCCTGACCCCCAAGTAGGGGTAGCTTGGCACCAGCCTCTTGTTGGAGAGCATCCTCCTGCTCCTTTCGTGAGAGCTACCCAGACCCAGCTTGATCCCTGGAGTTACTCGTCTGGGTTGTCCTCTGACTCAAAAGCAAATTGCCTAAATTGAAGCGAGATGCCTGGGGCTGTCGCGTAGCTGGTGGGGGCGAGGGGCCGGGAGACAGCCCACCACAGGGCAGCCCCCTTCCCCAGGCTGAGCTCTGGGGCTAAGATAGTTCACAGGTTACTTGCCCAAGGGAGCTTCAGTGACTGGCTTAGAGCATGGCCACCAACTTTTAGCTGTTTAAAACAAAACAAATTGAAATCTGCCCTTCTCCTCCCAGCTTCGGCGGCATCGGTAAGCCCTATTGTGCCTGAACCACCAAAAAACAGAAGTGTTTTCTGTGATGGGCGCGTTCAGCTTTAAAACGTAGGTTTGGTGTGTACTCGATAAGCCGGCGGGGCTGTGCGGCTTTGCCCCAGCCAGAGCCTTAGATCTGCCCTCAGAGCAGCCACGCCGAATGGGTGCACAGCCTTGCAACTGATAACGATTGCGTGGCGTGCGCAGGAGACGCTGCTGGATGGTGTTGAGGCTCCTGTGCTAAACCTAGTCTGGTCTTTTGGTGGACAAGGGCTTTTCGGTCCTGTGGACCTTGTGTGCTTTCTTCCTGGTAATGCGGGTGGGTTTGACCCTCTCCAGAGCCTCTGGCTTTGGAGGACTCCTGCCTCTCTTCTCTTGCATGGTGGGAGGTCCTCCTGAGGTCATCCTGTGAGATACCAGAGAGTAGCAGGCGTGGACAGAAACAGTCCCTTGTGGATTTATACCTTTTAGTGAGCCCACAGGACAGCGCCTTTAAGTAGCAGCAAAATCACAGCCAGAGCATTTGGGATGGGGGTGGACTTGAAGGGTGAAGCTGGTGGGAGCATTTGGGCACCCCACCAGCCAGTCCCACCATCTTGCCTTGCTTGCATGTTTCCAGGACACCTGGATGTTCCCAAACATTCTGCTGTTTTATCCTGAAGCTGCCCGAGCCATCCTGGAGTACCGGATTCGCACGCTGGAAGGAGCTTTGCGCAACGCGCAGGAGCAAGGCTACAAGGTGGGGACAGAGACGTCGGGCTGAGGACAATGCAGCCCAGCCACGGTCACCCAGGAGGACAGCTGGGCTTTGCTCTTCCTCCCCGCTCTAGTTTTAGCCAGGGGCTGTGAGCAGGGCCTTGCCCGCAGGTGGTAGACTGGGGAGAGCATCTCAAGATGTTGTGCTCAGCTGCCTCATGGATGTCTTCTCCTGGCAGGGTGCTAAGTTCCCGTGGGAGAGTGCGGCCACCGGCCGGGAAGTCTGCCCTGAGGAGATCTATGGAGCCCAAGAAATCCATATCACTGGGGACGTTTTGATGGCCTTTGAGCAGTATTACTGCACCACGCAGGTAAAGGGAGCGTGTGTCGCCTGGGTGGCCCGGGGGCAAGGTCTGCAGGGCATCTGGTGACTGTTCCAGAGAAACTCTGCCGTTGTCTGCTCCCGTCAGAATTGCCGGTAGCACCCCAGGGTCCCTTCTTCAGCCCTGCCTCCTCTGTCCTTGCTCCTTGTGGGTGGCTCAGCATCCTGTTGTCTCAACCCAGGCCAGTTTTCTGACCTTTTCTCCTGCCACGTCCATCTCCTTAGAGCTCCTGTCCTCCTGCTGAGCTTGGGTCTGGTTGAGTCTCCCTCACATCCCTGTTTTTCTCTGGGCTTGGCTCCCTCCAGGACCAGAAGCTGTTCAGGGAGGATGGAGGCTGGAAGCTGGTGGGTGCTGTGGCTCAGTACTGGTGCAGCAGGATGGTGTGGAGCGAGGAGGAGCAATGCTACCACATCAAAGGTACTTCTGCAGCTGCCAGACCAGTTTGTAGGGAAGGGGTTTGCAAGCAGAGGCTTGGAGCCCCTCCAGCCAGACCTGGACGGGGGTGCACGGGCTCTTCAGACTCCTGCCCTCTGGAATATCTCACAGATAATGTTCATGTCCATGTGGACATGGGACAAGATGCTCAGCTCTCTTCCAATGCCACAGTGTCAGTTGTTTTTTCTCTTAGCCCCTGCACCTCTAAATGTCTCCTTCTGTGCTGGTACAAGCTGATGCCACAAGCATTGGTGCATTCAGATCTGCTGGTGTGACTGGTGGCACTTAGAGAAAACAGAGTGCAAGGGCTTTAGAGAGGAAGGACTTTTCTTTTCTAAGTCTTTTCTAAGAGACCTGAGTTTAAATCCCCCAGGAGCCTGCAGGAGTTAAATCCCTGGAAGGACACCTGGTGCTGTTGGTGCCCAACAAGCACGGCCGCTGACAACGTCTGGCCGGGCAAAGGGTACCGCTGCAGCACTGAAGCACCTTACCTTAACGAGTGCGAGTTACCACTGGTGGGCTGCTTCTGAGGGGGGACACAGAGGAAGAAAATGAGAAGTGAAGGAGAGGCGTTTGTGGGTGGAGGGTCTGGAGGAGAAGGCTGGGTTAGAGCCAGGGGGTCTTGATGAAACTGGGGCGATCAGAGCTAGGAGAGCCCCTGGGGTTGTTGTAGGATGGCTCTTGGTGTGAAGATCCTCGGAGACAGCCCCAAAGGAGTCACGTATTTAAATGTCTGTTTTGACGTTTCTCTTGGGAAGTGCCCATCTCTCCTTCTGGGGACAATCTGCACGAAAGCAGTGAAGGAAGGAGCTGAGCTTGCAGCTAGGGATTTTTTTGATCAACTTGATTGAATGACTTGAAAGAATTAATGACTTGAAGGTCACCTTGGCTGTGAAGCGAGGGAGATGCCCTCAGGTTAAGGTACCTGCTGCCCATCAGCCAAAGCTGTAAGCCGGGTCACTTCTCCTTCCCAAGCACCACTTGTGTTCTCCTCTGAGTTGCACCGAGATGGCTGCGGGATCCTGCCAGAAGCAGAGAGGCAACACCTCGCCACCTGGGCAGGCATCGCTGCAACGGGAGGGATTCCCTTTCTCGTGCCGCTTCCCTGAGGAGGGGCACAAAGCCATGCCAGACCTCGGGTGTGCCGCGGTGCGAAGCGTCCCCTTCCTCTTCCTCCAGGTGTCATGCCCCCGGATGAGTATCATTACCGGGTTGATAACTCTGTTTACACCAACGCCGTGGCCCAGCGGAGGTAACGCGCATGCCTTGTTGAAGCACGGCCCCATCTCTCTTTTCTTTTCTGCCTAGCAATCCGGCAGGGTTCGGAGGCAGCAGGGCTCCGTGTGGGATACTCCTCTCCTCCCTTCACGTACCTCGCTCTGCGCCGGTCTCCCCTGCCTGCCGTTACAGCCAGTGGAAAGAAGCAGGGGTCCCGTGGTGGTTCATCTGACCTGCTTCGGGTCTCCGCAGGAGAGTCAGAGGGATTTCGCTTCGCAGGAGGATTTCTCTCCCTGCGTTTTGTGAGATGGCTATACAATTAGCCAGCTGGAGACATCTAAAGCTAGAGGAACGGGCTCTCAACTCCAGCGATGAAAGCTGTTACCCCAAGCTTAAACTTTGACACCTGTTCTTTGAGAGTAGCTGTTTCTTTGCAGTTACGGCTCAATTAGTTCTTTCTGTTCCCTTTCTTCTCTTCCCCTCTCTGAGGGGGTCACAGGCACCCATGCCTGACAGAAACCACTGTTCCTCCCTTCTTTTCAGCTTAAATTTTGCAGCTGCTGTTGCTCGAGACTTTTTGGTGCCTGTGCCAGAGGAGTGGGTGGACTGTGCTGAGAAAGTCAAAGTGCCCTTTGATGCGGAGAAGAAATACCATCCCGAGTACGACGGTTACCGCCCAGGTGAGCGGAGAGGCAGTGGCGGCCCTTTGAGTTGGCTGCTGCTCTTTCTTGGTAAGCCTGCAAGAAGTGGGGACTCTGACAGCTTCCAGCACGGGAACAGCAGCTGAATGGTTGGCCGAAGTAAAAATCTCTAGCCTTCTCCAAGCGCAGCATTTGGGTTGCCGGTGTGGAGAGCAGGGCTTGTAGATGTTTTTTTGCCTCTTGGTGGAACGTTTCTCATTAGTGGGCTCATAAAATTACAGAATTTGGGAACACAGAGAGTAGGAATAGACTTTCAGTGTCGGGCTGCAGATGACAGGGTTGCTATGAACCCGTTGCTGACAGGTAGGTCTGCCTTTCCAAGGTCAAGTGCCACGTTGCCCTTCCAGCCACCTCTGGCCCTCTGGAAGCGAAGGTACCAGTTCCAGTGGAAACGCATGCCCAGTTTAGTGCCCCGTTTCTCACCGTTAGGGACAGGGTAATCTGGGCGCACGCCATCGTGTGAGCTATTCCTCTGCACCTGCAGTTTAGGTGACGCCAGCCTGGGTGCCATCGTGTTGGGGCTGTGCCAGTGTCCTGCCTGGACACAGCTTCCAGCGAACACAGCACCCAGGACAAGCCATAAGCTGCTGTTCTGGTCCGTCTTTAGCAAGGCAGCAAGGAGTTGTCCTCCCTGCAGTCCCACTACCTTCCCCTGTTGATGTGGTGTGTGTCGTTCTAGGTCTATGATTCTGTGTGCGTCAGGTTTGTTCCCCATATCAGTAAACTGACGATCAGTCGCCAGTTGTTCCCAGCTGGCATACGTGGTCTGACCCGCTCCTTTCCCCAGGGGAGCCCGTGAAACAGGCTGACGTTGTCCTGCTTGGATTCCCGCTGATGCATCCCATGAGCTCTGAAGTCCGGAGAAATGACCTGGAGATGTACGAACCCGTCACGGACCCGGATGGGCCAGCCATGACCTGGGTAGGGAGAGGGGCCAAGCCTAAGGTGGGATTCATCCGTGAGGTGGTTGTTTCCGTCTGAGTTAGTCTCTGCTGTCAGCAGGCACCATTTGTTAGAGCTGCTTTAAACTCTAAGGGAGTGTGGACAGTGCAGGGCTAGAGACGTGCTGAAGACATCTGGTCTGGGTCAGAAGGATGCCAGTTGTGGTGTCACTCGGAAGCTTTTGCTGTATCGTCACCCCTGGGGGAGGCAGGAGGTGGCGAAAGGCCGTTTCTCTCTCCTGCAGAGCATGTTTGCTGTGGGCTGGCTGGAGCTAAAGGAGGTGCAGAGAGCCCAGAGCCAACTGAACAAGTGTTTCAGCAACATCACGGAGCCCTTCAAGGTTAGCTGCGTGGCGTGGGTGCTTACCCGTGACAAATGCCTCTTGTTTCTATCTTGCCTGTTCCCAAGTTGGTCACGTCACACTGAGAGGCATCACTTGGACTGCAGCCTGCGTTGGCTGCACTTGTGGTCGCTAGGTTATTGTTTTCTATTGAGCTAGGTGGTTGCACACTCTGTCTCTTCTCTGCATGCATCTGAAGAGCAGTAAGGAGGCATCTGCTTCCTACCAGGCCATACAAAGCCATGGATTAGTATTATGCTCACCCCAGGCTTCCTTCTGCCTGGTGCTTCCTACCAGGCCATACAAAGCCATGGGTTAGTATCACGCTCACCCCAGGCTTCCTTCTGCCTGCCAGGGATGGGAAAGGGGATGGAGATGGTGGTACTTAGAGACACATCAGAGCCCACCCACCGCCTCGTGCCAGGATGGGCAGCAGGGCATGGTCATTGCAACACCCCAGATATGTGATGGTGACGATGAGCTTCCTACCAGGCCATACAAAGCCATGGGTTAGTATCACGCTCACCCCAGGCTTCCTTCTGCCTGCCAGGGATGGGAAAGGGGATGGAGATGGTGGTACTTAGGGACACATCAGAGCTCACCCACCGCCTCGTGCCAGGATGGGCAGCAGGGCATGGTCATTGCAACACCCCAGATACGTGATGGTGACGATGATAAGCGTATTCAAACCCATGAAACTGTGTGAAGAGTCCCGATGCAACTGTTGAGTCATTTCTTTCTCTTGCTGGAGCAGATCTGGGTGGAGAACTCCGACGGGTCAGGAGCTGTGAACTTCTTGACAGGGATGGGTGGATTCTTGCAAGCTGTCCTCTTTGGCTACACAGGGTTCAGGTGAGACCCATGTTATGTCACGTTTAATTTCTAAGCAACTACATTTCACTTGAAACCTTACTACTTAGCTGGAGCAATGTGTTTTTACTCGTGAAAAAGAAAGGAACTTGCGGCACCCAGAATATCCTCCAAAGCTCCCAGCAGGTGACGAACGAAGAGGAACGTTAATGATCCCAGATGAACTCTGGGGACTGGGGACAGTTAGTCACCACTGGAGAACGAGGTGGAGTTATCAGAATTTATAAGCTTTGGTCCATTTCTCCTCCAGCCACATCAGTGTTGAAAGCCATTGGCTTCAAAAGGAGTCGAAGCTAGGCCAGCACTGAGCTCTTCAACACCAGCTGGCACCCTCGGTGAAGAGGGACGTCTCTGCAAGATCTCAGGATTGCGGCTAGCCTGTATCGTTTTAATGTCTGCGTATCAGAAACGCATCCAGACCTGCCTGCTCCATAGGTGGTTGTAGCTTTGGTGTCTTCGCTAGGCGTGGGTGAAGCTTAAAGACTATGATCCACCAGTTACGTCGGCCTTTTGGCTAACTCATTGGAGAGAAAGCCCATAAAACCACCTTGCAGGCAAATACCAGACTGCTGCTCATTATACCGAATACACTATGGCTTTTCTAAGGGGACCTTTGTAAATGGAGACCCCAGTCCTTGACCACCGCGCGCAGCTGCTGTAGGCCTATTCCTACTGTAAAGGCTGGGAACAGATTTGGAACAGGTAAAAGACTCTTTCCGGGTCACTTGATGAGCGAGTTGCACGTTTGGGAAGGTAAATGTCATTCCCTAAGTCTGTCCTCTGGGACAGACTCCTTGGGATGTGTCGTGGAGAGGCCACCTGCGGCCCCTCGGAGGCAATGTGCCATCTGCAGGCGTGTGGCTCTGCAGGCCTCTGTGGAGGAAAGCGCTCAGCTGGCATCGCCGCCGCATTAAAACGTCTGGGAAAAAAACATTACGCTGCTCATATAACTTCAAAGCTGTGTCTCGTACCCGAAGCAGCCCGGTGGTTTCAGCCCTGAAGCAACAGCCTCTTGAGCATATTCTTAGTTTAATTGAGGATGGATCAAGCTGACCAGCCTTTTGATTTCCAGCGAAACCTTCTAGCGCTGACTGTGTGGTTTACTCTGTGTGTGGGGCCAGGAGCTGCTGAGAAACCCACCAGTTTCTTGGCGGAGCTGGGTGTGAGCTCCCGTATTCCCAGCTGAAAACCTTAATCTCAGCTTCTGTGAAGCTCGAAGGTCTTCAGATGGTCTCCGTGTGTCAGGTCGGGCCCTTCTTGGCACAGGCTCAAGCCACGGGCTTCGGGCCTCCAGCCGGATTTCCACGGATGTTGAGGTGACATTCACGGAGCCCCGGAGGCCGGACGCGTGCCTTGCCCGTTGTAAGCCACGGGCCCTGGCTTACAGAGAGCTGGAGCTCTCCGGCCTCTTGAGCCCTCTCCAGTCCAGACTGGAGATGGTGGTCAAGAGCTCTCACATGTCAAGATTTGAGTAGGAGATAACGGTGATCGTTGTCTTTCCTCGTCCAAAGCCAAAACATACAAATGGGCTCTGTTTGACTTTGGGTAAGGACTTGGAGAAAGGATTCAAGCTGTTTGCTTGATTTTCACCTCCCGGTGAAGGAGCGTGTGTAGTGGTGCTGGGTTTAAAGCCCTTCGAACCGAGCTGTGTGGACGCACCTTTGTTGAGACGGCAAATTACAGAGGAGAGGGGCAGTGCTAGTGGTCAGGCGTGTCTCGTGGTTTGGCGGAGCAGCGCTTCCAGGAGCATCTCCCCCAGGCGTGGGGTGAGCTCCCACCGTCTCCTCACCAGCGCTGTTCAGCTGTGGGAGCAACGGCAGGTGAGAACAGGCACTTGCTGCTTGGTGTTTTGGCCGAAGCTGAACTTGCATGCTAAAATTCCCGGCTCACAGCTGTCTCCTGAGCTCCTCACGTGGCTGGACTTTAGTTCCAGCACATGGCCCAGAGCCTGTGCCCGTGGGCTCGCGTGACCAGATTTCAGTGGCAATTCCTGCTTGGGGTCCGTGGGCCATGCTCGTTCCTGTGCCCTGTTCCCCTCCCCATCTCGGAGCAGGACATTCCCAAAGTTTTGTCGGCATAGCTGCTGCTGAAGCCAACCTCTGAACTGGAATGGGGAACTGAGCTGCCTTGGAAGAAAAAAAAAAACTATTTTCCTTTTTTTTTTAATTAAATAATTAAAAAATTCCCACCTAATGGAAACCACAGACCCCAAATGAGGAACTGGAAGGGGGACAGGAGCTCCTTAAGGTGCTGGGCTGTTTAATCACGGCCTGAGTAGCTCTTCACCAGATGCTTCATTGGTGTGTTCGGGATTTTCCCAGAGATCCTTGGGATACACCAAGGACTCCCCCTGCCCACAGATGCACGGAGTAAGGGGAGGGTCCTTGGGGATGTAGGAGGCTGTGCTGTCTGGGGAGGTGGCCGACCCCACAAAGCTGCTTTCCTTTGTGGCCGCCCTTTGCTCCCACTGCTGACGTGCTCCTGCCTTTCCAGGATCACAAGGTCCAGCCTTCGCTTCAACCCTGCATTTCCCGATGACATCAACAAGTTGAAAGTCACTGGTGTTTCCTACCTCGGCAACAAACTGAAGTTCGCCATCACCAAAGAAGAGATCAGGATCAAAGTGACCGAGTCTCCCCGGGACCCTCTGGCATCTCCCCTGGAAGCTGTGCTGGAGGAGTCAGGGCAGCGGTTTACCCTGCGCGAAGGTACGGTGTCATCGCCTGGGTCTGCTTCCTAAAATAAGACGATCTGGGGAGAAACCATCCCCACATCTCACGTGGGTTGGATTTTGTCATAGGGCAGAGCGTCTCTTTCCCCACGGCAGCTGGCTGGATTCAGAGGTCGTCCACCAAGACATTTTAAACCTTGGCTGATCTGGGTGTTACCCACCGAAGCAGCAGAAACAAGTTGAAAAGCGGGTGTCGGCAGAGGGGGAAGGTAAAGGTGGGGTGGAAGGTGGGGGTCTCGGGCCGTGCCATAAACCCTTTGCCCCCATGGGACTGTGTGCACTCTCTGTCTTTGTGCCCCCGGGGAGGGGTGGTGGACTCGGAGCTCTCACCATGGCTGAGGTGGCAGCAGCCCCCCGAGTGACGCTGAGCATCCTTGTCTGTGCCGGGGGCACTGAGCCCCCCCGAGTCCCCTTCACACGCCTTCAACATCTCTCACTTAGCAGAGGAGATGAAGTCGCGCCTGAAAGCGACTGTTTTACACGAGTTTTCTAAACGCCCATGACTTGTTTATGCTTCAACATCTGCATTTATAAGGAAGCCCCTAGCTGACCGGATCTGTATTTAGTCCAGCCCGTGCATCTGCTGACTCCCAGCTCCTCCGGCACGTCCTGGCTCGGTCCTCGCCTTCTCCGGCCGCCCACGTCGCTCCGGGGGCTCAAAGGGCTGTGGAGGCTCAGCCACCGCTGCTTCGCCACGTCGCTCCCGCTGCCAGCGAGCAGAGAGAGGAGGATCCCTCGGCCGCAGCACGCAGCAGCCCCCGGGGTTTCGTTACCCCGAGCAGCCGGCTGACGCCCGTGACAAGAAACTGCAAAGGCAGCGTGGGGCTGCGTGGCAGGGTGGGTGGAAGAAAGGCTGGACCTGGGCGTTATTTTGACACGGCCAAAAGCATTTTAGCCCTGTTCGGGCAGCGCACAGCTCCCTCTTCTTTTGAGTTGTTCGGTGTATAACATCCCCATCATGTTTTTAAGCCCTTATCTACATTATCATCTCTCTTTTCAAGCAATTTTGGAGGTAAAGCCCTGGTAACTTGATGTTTGGAGGGCTATAGGGAGCCCTGGCATCAGTTATCATTAATACGTCAGGTGACGACTGCAGCGTTTTTCTGGGGTCTGAGCAGAGTCTTTTTCCAGCTAAGTAGCCTGAGGGCGAGCAAAGACTTGCTGTGTATTTGCTGAAGGCATTTTTGGTGTCCTAGAAAGCCCTGAGGGAGAGAAGGGGAAGGGCTGTGCCCGCGTATGCGGGCAAATGAAGGGCACAATACCCCCCAACACCCAGCTCTGCACCCTGCAGCATCCTCCCCTCCTGCATCCCCCTTCCTGGGGGTGGTTTCGGTGCCTCGTTTCCCAGCCCCACACCTCTGCTAGAGCAGACATGGGTCAAAGCAAGGGGCTGTCGGAGGCATCCCCTGCCCTGCCGGGGTCTGTCCTCTCTAACCAAACCCCAGGAATCTCGGCTGAATCCCGCGGAGTTTATAAAAAGCCCTGTGGCCGCTCCCTGGTGCAGGCAGCATGTGGGAACGCTTAGGGAAGGAGGCGAAGCAACTCCCCCACCTTATAATTATGCTGGCTCTCCATCAGGCCTCGTCAAAAGTCACCCAACCCCTAATTAGCAGCAGTTCTTGGCAGGACAAACAGACCCCCCCATCCCCTTGCCCCCAGTAACAGCCCTGTGAGCTGCACTTGGATCTGGACTTTGATGGGGCTGGGGATAAAGCCCAGCTCTGAGCCAGGTCTCAGGTGGCACTAAAAGGGGTTCCCCCCCAAAAAAGGGATCCTTTTAGTCTGGTTGCCAAAATGAGCCGGCTCTGGCCAGGGGAGGGATGGCATGGAGCGGTGGGGTTGTGTCCTGTGCTCATCCCCTCTGTCCTTGTCCGGGGACCTGCTGGGGGACATCTCCTTTACTGCAATGAGTTTGCAAGTCTCAGCAACCCATGGAGGGGACGACATCTCATCTGCTTGAGCATGTCCTCACGGGGCCCAGAAACTTCTCTGCTTCTTTCCCCTCCTCAGGAGCCCCGATGCCCTGTGGCTGTGTTAGGCTGGGTGGCTCTAAGGTTCACAGAGATTATTACTTCTCCTGGCTACAAAGAGCATGATCAGAGTGAAAAAGCCATATTTATATTGCCCTTTTAGCAACCCCCCAGCACTACACACGCACACACACACACGCAGAAGACTCGCAAGGTGTGAAATGGTTTAATGATTTAAATAGTGATCACCGAGGCTGGAGGGATGCTGTGCTCCACACAGGATAAAGGGAGTTAAAAAAAAATCAGGGAAAACAAAAGTAAT
>NW_009601549.1:0-1625 GCF_000690535.1 Cariama cristata | reverse complement strand
TGCTGGGTCTGTGTACACACGGGGAGTGGATTTACGGTGTATATGTCTGTGCGCGCCCGTACGGCGTTTGTGCATAGGTTTGCCTCTGCCCTTTATTTCCCGTTTGAATCGCATCTCCCTGGTTTTGGATTGCTTCCCCCAAATTCTGAATCATTTTTTCTCTCCGCCGTGCCAAAACACCTCCGTGCATTCGTAGCACGGGTTCCGTGAGAGAGGTTCGCAGGGGCAGGAAACCCTGGGGAAAGGCGATCCTGAACTTCCCGTTCAGCAGAGATCGCCAAGGCCCGCGGATTCCTGCCCCGCGCCCGCGTACCCTCCGCGCTTCCGCGGTGCGTGGCTAATGAAGCAGGGCTTCCAGATGCCCCCCGCTTAAAAACCGAGGGGGTCCTTCCCGTTGCAGCCGGGGGTAAGAGCTAGCGGAACGGGAGCTCTGCTAGTTTGGTTATATCGGGATGGAGGGCAGGGAGTATTTTTATTCAGGCACGATCGCTCCAGCGATGCTCCCGTCCTGGGAATTCCGATTTCATATCGCAATTTGATGTGAACGTCCGTTTCTGCCCTGTTTGGGGTCTTCTGCCTCCGAGGGTTTAAGCCACCAAACCCTTAAGTGATTTGCAACGCAAATTGTACGAAGCTCCCGCTGCCCCCGCTAGCCTTCGTGGCTCGTAGGCCAAATGTGCTTTGGGGAAAAACGGGTCTAAAAAGGACGAAAAGAGAGGCGAACGCTCCAGCGTTATTATCAGCAACGTGACCGCGTGAAAAATGTCTGTAATTATTTGCTGTATTTTATCTCTTGCTTTCTGTGCATCCTCTCCTGCCGCTCGGATGCCGGCAGTGAACAAATGCAGAATTTTACAGGGAAATAAAAATGCAGGCACGCTCTTTTAAACGTTGTTGTTATTGTTATTCATTTGCTATTATTTTTGGTGAGGAACCAAAAAAATGAAACCCGCTGCAAGTTGAGAACCCCAATTCGAATATAAACATCCAGGACTCCTGCAGCTAAGATTATTTTTTCTGAATGGAAAAAGGAAGTTCTACAATCACATTTCACCACAGCTGACTCTTAATAATAAATACAAATGACGTCGAGTTCCGTCTTTCCAGGAAAGAAATACAATTATTTTTTTCTATTACGGCGTGTCTATACAATGACCACAAAAAATAGCAGAAGAGAGCTTTATTTGCATTTTTTAAATTGTTAGAAAATAACGGGCTCCTTGTTTGCGGGGATCTTGCAACTGTTCCGTAATTTTCGAACTCTAATGGGGGATAATAGTTTCATTATGGGCCTTTGTAATCCTGAATGGGGGGAGACAGCTTTGTTAAAATAGGATCCCTGTAAGATTTCGGATTAAACTGTTGGGAAGACATGAAAAGAAAAAGAAAGAGGGAAGGAGAGAGGGGGAGCGAGAGAGGGAGAGAGACAGCCCACATAGCGATGTAAAACTAATTAGAACCACACTTTCGCATGCACAATATTTACACGTGATTTTAATTATTGCTCAGCCGTCCCTACCATTTGCCGGGCTCTATTTTCCATAAAGGCTATTTCGAGTATAATTGAGCCTCTCGCGGAGATTTTTTTGTGCCCCCTGCATCCCGTTGACCGCGCTCCTTCGCCA